>NW_026267196.1:1365399-1386288 GCF_000697945.3 Frankliniella occidentalis
GAGACCGTGCTGAGAAGCTTAAGCTACGTTCGTTATCCTACCGATAATTTAGGATTGTCCTTAGACGAAACAGTGTGCCACTTACCATACACAGTGCTTCGAGCTGTAGAAATCAGAAGGGGCCGGTTCGTAGACCCCCCTCACCCTTCCCATCCTATGAGCGCCCAGCGCAGTAATGCTTGTAGTGAAGCGCTAAGAAGGTTAACACTTCAATTCGCTTAAGTGCATCCCGTCCACGTTAGTAGTTACTGTATCGTTGGTTAAGGCCACGACACCACAGTGTTGCGGGTTTGCCTACTCCAGAGGTAGGATGGGCGGGCGGGGAAGTTAGCTAAGCTGGTGAGGGTGCTCTAAGTACTGTTATATTATAGATGCTGTCTGAAGTTGTCTCAGCACAGTCAACATTGCCTTCATATGGTGGAAGAAAGCAATATTAAGAGATAAAGTAAACGTAGAAAACAACAATTTGGGAAAGTTTTGTTCACTGCACTAGAAAATACAAAGGGTGTGGTGGTTAAAGTAACGCTGGTCTCTGAGGGAGCACTAGCACTGTGTGTTGTTTGTCACTTACCCAGTCTGGTAGTGGGGTGTTTTCCTGCACTCTACTTGCAAGGGTCATTGCACTGGTTTATTGTTGCACGTTCTGGCGGCCGTTATGCAAATATTAATCGTTGAATGTGTTCGAATGGTGTACAAAATTGCAATTATGTTTTGTTGACAAATAAAGAAATTATGCAAGTACAGAAATTGTGTGTGTGTGTGTGTGCGCGCGCGCGCGTTTTCCCCTCCTTACAACCTACTGACCAAGTTGGGTCTTCCCTTTTGTTGTTGCAGCAGCCGCGACGCACTCAACATGAGCGTCATCATACGACTTCAGAACCTGCCATGGTCGGCCAACTCGGTCGACATCCGCCAGTTCTTCCACGGCCTCTCCATCCCGGAGGGAGGCGTCCACATCGTGGGCGGCGACCGCGGCGACGCCTTCATCGCCTTCACGTGAGTGTCGTGCTGTCGGGCTCTGCGCCCTGTGAGTGTCTTGAACACTGAAAGACACCGTCGTTTGTTCGCATATATTTTGTAATATTTACAAAATATGTTGTAAATTTGTGAAACCTCAACCTTGCTTGTAGATAAATTCCAAGTCAATATATTGTGCTTGTAATTTTACAATTTTTTGAATTTCAATTTCACGATAGTACAACTATTTTGTGTTTTTGTGTTTTTGTTTTTTTTACAATGAACTAATAGCTTCTCTCTTACTCTTCTCCCTGCAGTACGGATGAGGACGCCCGTCTCGCCATGATGAAGGACGGCGGCATGATCAAGAACGACAAGGTGCGCCTGCTGCTGTCGTCGCGGACGCAGATGCACCAGGTGATCGAGGACGCGCGCAACCAGGCGCAGCGCATGGCGACGCACGTGCCCACCCCTGTGCCCGCGCCCGTGCCCGCCCCCGTCCCCGCGCCCGTGCCCGCCCCCGTGCCGCCGCCCAGGCAGGGCGCCGACGTCAACGTCAACGTAAACGAGACCCTGGCCAACATCATGCAGACATTGACGCAGGCCGGTATGGGCAACATGCTCCACAACATCCCGGGCCTGGCCAACCTCGCTCCGCTGATGCAGCAGGGACTCGCCAAACCGCCGGCACTGCAGCAGCCCCCGCATCACGTGCAGCACCCGCTGCACCTGCAGCAGCAGGTCCAACAACAGATGCAGCAGTTACAACAACAACAACAACAGCAACAGCAGCAAATGCAGCAACAGCAGCAGATGCAGCAACAGCAGCAAATGCAGGCATCTACCCAGGGTGTTTCCGAGGACACGGACGCACGGCTTGACGGCGGGCGCAGGGACAGGAGGGGCAGGTCTCGCTCCAGGGACAGGCGGGGCGGACCGCGCAGCCGCGACAGGAGCCGCGAGCGCAGCCGGGACCGAGGCCGCAGCAGGGACAGCAGGAGCCGCGAGCGCAGCCGGGACCGCGGCCGCGGGCGAAGGCGCAGCAGGGACAGGAGCCACGAGCGCAGCCGGGACAGGCGGCGCCTCTCCAAGGACAGCGGGCCGGCCAAGCCCAAGGACGTGAAACCGCCCAACCAGCCGCTGCTCAAGACACCTGAGATGGGGCCTGACGGCAACTGGACGTCAAAGCCCAGCCAGCCTACCCTCGGGAACGGTGGCGTGGCCTCCGGTGCCCCGGGCGCCTCCGTGCCCTCGCAGGACCACGACAGCAGGGCGGCCGTGCCCCTCATGTCCCTCATGGGAGGGCTCCCCCGGCTGGGCGCGCCGCTGGGGGCCTCGCGGGTTGCGGGGCCCGGCTCCAGCCCCGGGGCCACGTCGTCGCCCGGCCAGGACCAGCCCATCGGGATGGGTCTGCGGCCTTGGAACACCAAGAAAGAAGGCTCCTCGAATGACGTGGACACCAGGGGAGGCCAGGAAGACTTCTTCGACCCTCGTCGGGGACCTCTCGGCCAGGACAGGCCTTTCAACGGACCGGGTGATCGGATGGGTCCCATGGGCCCCATGGGACCGATGCACCGCGGCCCTGTGGACCATATGATGGAGCGTGCCATGTTGGAGATGAGGGGCAGCCCTGGTCACATGGATTCTATGGGCCCTATGCGGGACAGACTGGCTATGCTTGACGGCGAGAGGAACGGCGTCGGCCCCAACGGGGGTGGTGACATGTTCGGCATGGGTCCGGGAATGGGCCCTGGCATGGGCATGATGCCCATGGGCCCTCGTGCCGGTATGGGCCCTGGCATGGGACCTGGTCCTGGCATGGGCCCCGGCCCTGGCATGGGTCACAACGGGACCTTGCTCAACCCTTCCTATTTGAACCGAGCCGGCGGACCTGGTGGGCCTGGGGGACCTGGCGGCCCTGGCGGCCCTGGTGGGCCGGGAGGGCCTGGCGGCCGGATGCGCGGTGGCCCGCGCCAGAGTCGTTTTGAACCACTCCCTGGCGGACCTGGTGGACCAGGCGGGCCGCATGGAATGGGACAGCGCTTCCCCGATGTGTTCGACGTGCCGGACGATGATGACAATAAGAATGGCCTCGACCGCGGTAGAAGTGGCAGGGATGTGTCCAGCCGGGAGCGCGACAGAGGGGACCGAGACCGTGACCGCGGTCGCCGCAGTGACATGGACCGACCTGGAGACCGGCGGCGGAATGACCGTGACAGAGACCGTGACCGCAGTCGCTCTGACCGGCGCGACGACGACCGGAAAGGCTTCGCCGGCAAGGACGAGTTCGGAAGAGACATCGATCTGATCGGCAGGCGGCGGGGCAGTGCGGAAGGTTTGAGCCTTGGCCAGGGTGGCCAGCCCAATGACAAGCAGGAGCGCAACCTGTGCATCGAGGTTCGCAACATGAGTCGCAGCGCCACATTCGCCGACGTGCGCCGCTTTTTCGCGAACCGGATCATCCCCAACACCGGGCTGAAGCTCATCAACGACACCCATGGCAACCGCACGGGTATCGCTTACGTGCGCTTTATCCACAAGCGTGACTACGACGCGGCCCTGGAGATGTCCGGATCCCTGATGAAGAACGAGCAGGTGGAAATCCTGCCCATTCCCGACGACCTCTTCGACAAGGCCGTCGACTCTTACGTCCCTGGGTCGCCCACCCCCAAGCTAGACGAACCGCACAGCCTTTGCGTGCGCTGTGACGACTTGCCATTCAATACCAAAGAAGATGTGATTAGGCAGATATTCCAGGAGTACCAGTTTGACGTGGCACTAGAGGAGCCAAGAGACATGTCGTCACGGTCGGCCATTCTGAAGTTCAGGAGGATGGAAGATGTCAAGAAACTCTTCAATTCAGCTATCAAATTTTCCATAGAAGGTCGAGAAATCAAATTGTCAAGTTGTCCTGAGCATTTGTTCCATGAATCTCGATCAAACCAAAATGGACGATTAGAACATAATTTAGATGATTTTGGTTTGCGTGATTCCGCTCCAAGAAGCTTAAGAGATGAAAGTCCAATTCCCTCAATACCAACAGATGTATTACTTCTAAAAAATTTGCCACCTACAGTACGAGATAGAGATATCACAGATTTCTTCTCTGATGTTGGACTAGTCCCTCATAAAATTCACATGCTGGTGGACCCCTTTGGAAAGCCAGTTGGTGAAGCCTTTTGTGAGTTCAACGACGGCGTGGAAGCAGCGAAAGGATTGCGCAAGGATAGCACTCACATGGGAAAATTCATTGTGAATGTAAAACCTGTCTCTAGACCCGAAATGGGTGCTGTTCTCAATCAGCCTATGATGCCAACTGGTCCTATGGGAAACTTTGGCATGATGCAACCCAGAATGATGGGTCCTCGCCACACTCCTCTTCTTGGGGCTGTTCCGCAAGGGTTTCCAGGAAGAATACCTGAATTGCAAGATATACAGCCAGAGCCTTTCGGTAAACCAGGGTGTGTCATTCATTGTGAAAATGTTCCATTTCGCGCAGAGATTGAAGACATCCTAGAATACTTTTCAGGCTTCAACCTCACTAAAGAAAATGTAATTAGGAGGTTCAATGACAGAGGGTTGGCAACTGGTGACGCTAGAGTTGCATTAAATTCACCAGAAGAGGCACAGTCAGCAATGCAAAAGTTAAAGGGCAAAAAAATGTTTGGGCGACTTATTTGGTTGTCATTACTTTGATTGTGATGTCTCTTCCTATTTTTGTAAAGATTGCTTGTTAGTTACCTAGGGATTAAAAGCTGGATGTTTATTTGATTTATCACTGAAAACTGTAAATGTATTCTGTTATTTGTTGCTTTAAGTGTTTATATTTTTGCATCTTGAAGGTGACTGCACGTAAAAATTTTGTTGCTGAGCATTTTCGTTGAGTGTTTCCAATTCATTCATTTTATTTTAGTACCTAATTGTATATTATTTGTATTTCTTTTGAGAGTCAAATAGAACTGATTAAATTAATGTGTTGTTTACCTGCAGTAGCTGTTGTAAGGAGTATGACTCAAAATAAAATATCAAACTTGATCATTGAAAATAACAGTTTTATCTTTTTCATCATCCACACTGATTCGAAGGCATTCATCCTACCTTAAGACTAGTTACCACATCAGTCCACAAATTTTCATTTGAACAGAAAGCAAATGAAAATTTCAAAAATGACAGTTTTATTTGCCTCTAAAGAGTGTACTTAAGCTACACTTGCTTACCCAGAAAAATTTGTACCCCAAAGCATAACTTACCCATTCAATCAAATTCACATCAAACTTACAACAAAGTATGTGAAAACATCAATCAAAATTAAAAACAAGCTTATAGAAGAATAAAAAGAAAGTGTACTATGTTTTTTCTAAATCACATACACACAGCCCACTTACTAATAAAGGAATGTTTAAGACACCTGTAGAGGAGTTATGGGGAGGTCAGGTTCGCTATGAACAAGCAGTCACAAATCCTTTCTAAAGCGAAAAGAAAAAAAAAATTAGTTGTGACTACCTTATGTTTGGTAGCTCCAAATATTTTGACATTTTCACAATCTTAGCTATGGCAGAATGGCACAACTACCAAGTACAATTCTGTTCATCATCTTAGATTGCATGCATTGACCAACAAAAAACAACTTAAGATTCACAACTATATAAATACAGAAGTTAAAAACAAAAACAAACAAAAATTAATGTCTATCTAGCTCCTACCTTAAGAATAACATCTGTCTTAAGAAAATGACTTTCAAGGCAATGCTTTACATCAAATTGACTTTAAATAAACTTACAAATTCTTTCCTAACAACCAAAGTGCAAACCAAATTTCTAGAAAAAGAATAAATTAACAGTAATTCATCGGAGAAAGTCAAATTTAAAGTGAAGGGGGTGCTGTTGGTGATGTCTTAAAAGGGTAGACATTTTTAGGATCTGATAATTCTTAGATGAATTAAAATCACATCTACTTGGATAGCGTCCTCAGAACAACAAGTCTACCCAATACCAGACAAGTTACGACAGATTCAGCCTAACTCCATGTGCTGCCTGTAAATTGATGCAATTTCTAAAAAGTATATCATACTACACCATCAAAAATTAATATCATTAGATAAAAAAAACAACAACATAAAAGTAAGGGTTACTAACTAGATCACAATAATCGTCAAAAATAGAATTATAGAAATAAAAAAAATCTAGCACCTAAGTAAAATGCATTAAACTTAAACATAAATACAGTAAGATGTGTTTTGAAACACATTTTGTAAACCAACTTAATTTACACTTAAGACATATCCATCAGGATTAAGAATAGTCAGTAAAACCATCAAAATTCTTCAATACTGACCAGGAACATTGCTAAGAATGACTTAAACAGAAAAATTTATGCTACATGACTCTGAATATGGATGTTTTTCTTTTTCTCCGTTTCATTAAGAAAAGTAAAAGTTAATGAGACCTTCAGAAAATAAATTTACAAAAATTAGAAATCATAACAAAAGCAGTACTTTTAACAGATTGTGGTCCCATGCCCAAAATGCTCAGTTCAAGCTAAACAAAACTGACTGATTGGGAAAATGCACATTAACAGACAAACAGAAATTCTACAGGATGAAGCAAAGGAAAATGTGTTTCATTCATTCTAGGGAAAGAAACGAAAAAGTGAACTAGGGTTCACTATCTGTGTGTGACACGATCTCGATGATTCAATATATACAATATATCTGAGTTTTCATCTGAATCTTCTTCCTCGCTACCACTCATCAAAAACGCTGCAGGCATTTCACTTTCATTTGCTAATAATGGAGTTCTCATTTCATAAGAATGTCCAGTTTCATTAGATACTGGGGCAGGACGATCAGCTGAGGAAGACTTTGAAGAGGATCGAACCTTATGGGCAACATGAGCACAAATGCCTCCAAGACATAGAACTAAACCGACTACATTGACAGGGCTCATTTGATCGCCAGCCCACTCCACTGCTAACACCAGTGTAATCACCTCCTACAAAAGAAAAATTGTAGTGAAATAACATTTCATCATCTAATGTGTTGCCACTAATTGAAAAACAGAAGTAAAGAATTATTACCTTAAAGACACTAGCAATGGACAATGTAAGACTGGAAGTGCTGACAACCAGTAAATATTCAGATAGTTCCATTACAAATGCCAAAATAGCCCCTGCTACTACTTTCAATACTGTGGTTATGACTCTATGGCGCTCATAGGAGCCAAGAAGGAGACAACTGCTAGCAACCTGAGAACCTGGGGCACATGGAGGGCACAAACTGTTTATTTTTTAAGGAAAAAAAAAAAATTCCATTATATATCAGTAATTGTAAACATATACCTTCAAAAAAAGCTGCAAATGGGAGTACAGACAAAATCATCCATGGTTGTACAAGGTATACCACATCAAGGGGGTTCTGATGACCGGATTCAGTATGTTGCATAAAAACCTGTGCTAATGTCCATCTAATACCACTAAAATCAAAAAGAAAGGTTAAAGTTAATACCTAGACATATAATGTGTGATGAAATTTCAAAATATGTTTTAAACAACAAGAATTCTCTAGAAAATCTAGAATTTAAAATCTTACCTTAAAAAAGATGCTATAAGAACTAATACAAATCCAATAGCACTGAATTCCGTCGCCTTGTATGTAAACATTGTCAATCCTGATGAAATCAGCACCACAATCAAAACCAGGGACCATGACTGAAGATAAAACAAGATGTTCATAATTGAAGCAAAGGTGTTTCACAATTTCCATAGTTTTATTATTTTTGTACTGTTTAAAACATTACTTTCTTTCAAAATTGCAAATGTATAAACATACCTTTTTCTCCAAGTTGAATAAGAGGGAAAACAGAAGGATGAAAAGGACTGTTGTCGACTTTGTCATTGTATACCTGTGAAGCAAAATGAGATTAGTGCAGTTCAAAATGACAAATTTGCAACAAATGTATCAAGATGTTGAACAAAAGGCAATAAATTAAAAGTTAATTTTTATCCAGCTGATTACTTACAAAGAAACGGTTATAAGCTCTAGGCCCCAATTTGAGAGACCAACTTCCATTCCACTGCTTATACCTATAGGGGCCAGTCTGGATACATATTTTTTCCAAGGAGTCTGAAGGCGAGGCCATCCTGAGTACCACTCAAGAATTGATCTACATAGTGATGCTAGTACAAATTTAATAAATAGGTGGCACATCACAATAGACAGAGGGAAATGTAAGTCCTAAAGAAAAAAAAGGCAAATATATTCATGAAGAGCAAGTAAAGAATATAATAATCAGATGAGCAGATAGTAAGGAAAACTAATATTAAATACCTGGAGTAACGAACGTTGGTAAAACGTCAAGCCAATAGAAAGAGAAAAATAAAAAAGAATCAAAATGAGGAAGCGCATAAGAATCCATGTTGGCTTGTAACTTAAACTGAATGTGTCACTAGAGTTTGATTTTAATGAACTGGTATCACTTTCTTCAATGAATTTGTTGCGACTCATTTCACAGCCATGAGTGAATTGTCTCTTCCTTCACTGCCTGCAAACGTCAAAATATGAATGAAAAATCAACCAGATTCGTCTTATGGTAATAATTATTGGTCAAAAAGGGGTATTAGAACATGTTTACAGAAAGGCAAATAAAGTAAACAGATTGCAAGAGATAAGATGGTAAGAAGTTCAAAATTTCAATTTTAGAAACATGAAATAAAAGTGGTATAATGGAGAGTCATGGGTAAAAATTATCACAATTTCTGAGTTATAGAGGGAAAATATTGTAGTTTTAGAACAAAATTTTGTAAATTGTATCACCATAAGGTGACAGTCTTGTGGCTCATGACAGCCGACAAGTTGCTTTCGGGTGCCATGGTAAAGTAGCAGCATCGACGAAACTTGCATGCAAATAAGGTGACAAGATTGTTTAACAAAGGCGATAAAATTGTAGTCTTTCTGCGATTATTAATTAAAATCTAAATAACAGGACTAATTGAACTTACCTTCTGCTACACTTTTGCTTGTTGTCTGTGGTTTGTGTCGTTGTCGTTGTTGTTGTTGTGTTGTCAAATGTTGTGGCCTTCCACAAACGAATGAAACAATCTGTCACCCGCATCCGAAGTACCAACACATGGAGCAAACATCAAAATATGACGGTAGTGTTCAATGTGAAGTTCGTCATTGTACATACACAATTATTTTGTAATAAACTACACCTTAACTCATTAGCATCCAATCTTTATCGTTTAAATTCGTTATATCTGTCTACTTACTACTTTTTTGGTCGGAGATTTTGTCAGCATTGAGTGGAGTTCATCATTCGAATTCGAATTTGCGCCATTTGTAAAGGTTCTGTTCTGAGGCCCCAACAACCAAACCGACACAAATTTCCTTGTACACCCAGTCTTTTATGACTGAGAAAGGTAAACAATTTGGCAATTTCCTGCTGAATATCTTTGTATCGTGTCAGTGCATCCCTGTTTGGTAGTTCCCTAGTTTTCTAACATAAAACTTGTACTGTCAGTTTTGCCGCCAATTTATACCAAAACAATCACTAACCTTACTACTGTTAAATAGTCTCTCTTCTATTACTAGAAACTATTTGTTTGTAGCAGCTGTGTAAATTTATTTTTGAAATTGTTACCAACATTCTATTTCTTGTGGCATAGACCCAATTGAAATGCAATTGAACTGACTGTTATGCCTGTACCTCTTCAGGAAAATGTCCAACCGAAGAAGAAGCCGGGGGAAAACTCAAACAAGTGAGGATGACATAACATCTCCTGAGAGTGGACGCCAACCTCAGCCTCCTAAAAAGAGAAGCAAAGGAGCACCTGCTGAGGAAGAATCTTCTTCAGATGAAACGTCACCTGCAAGACGATCTCCTCCGAAGAAAGCAAAACCAGCTCGAGTTAGCAAGGATGGCGAGAAACCTGGAAAGTCTCCGTCTAAGAACTCTATAACACCAACTAAAGAGCAGACTCCTCAACAAGATGAAGAAATGGAAGTTGAAAGAAGAGGGAATTTTGATGATGACGAAATCTATTCAGATGAAGAAGGAGGACTTCGTATTGGGGACATTTACATCCCTCCTCCTCCCCCTGCCACAACTGGTACTGATTTGAATGGTCCACGTCTGATCATCACTCATATTGAAAATGAAAACTTCAAAAGTTATGCTGGAAAGACTGTATTGGGACCTTTCCACAAATGCTTCACATCTATTGTTGGCCCAAATGGTTCTGGAAAAAGCAATGTCATAGATTCAATGCTTTTTGTATTTGGATATCGAGCCAATAAAATTCGTTCTAAGAAGATCTCAGTTCTACTCCACAACTCTGACGAGCATAAAAATGTGCAGAGTTGCACAGTTGCTGTGCACTTCAAGATGATTATTGATAAGGTTTGATGGTTGATTTTATTAAATTTTAAAATGCACTTGCGCATTCCTTCTTGTTAATTTTCTAATATTTCTCCTTTCTTGTCTTTCAGCCTGGAGATGAGTATGAGGAAGTTCCTGGCTCAGACTTGGTGATTGCACGTACAGCTTTCCGAGACAATTCCTCTTTCTACACATTGAATGGTAAAAGGGTCCAATTCAAAGAAGTTGCCAAACTTCTTAGAGGTCATGGTATTGACTTGGATCATAATAGATTTCTTATCCTTCAGGTACTCTTGTTTTCATTATCTGTTACATCTATTTTAACTTTAGTCCTTTTTTCCCTCACATAATTGATATACATTCTAATGAATTTTCTCCTAGGGTGAAGTAGAGCAAATTGCCCTCATGAAGCCCAAAGGACAAACAGAACATGATACAGGTATGCTTGAATTCCTAGAGGATATCATAGGCACCTCTCGTTTCAAGGTGAGTCGAATTGTACTATCTGATTAAGAAATTTGTTCCGTATTCTTGCATGACACTCTTTGGAATCTCTTTTCCTTTTACTGTTTTAGGAACCCATAGATAAACTGAATGCTCTTGTTGAAACTTTGAGTGAGGATAGAACGGAGAAACTCAATAGAGTTAAAATGGTAGAAAAAGAAAAAGAAGCTCTAGAAGGTCCAAAGGAAGAATCAGTGAAAGCTTTGAAGCAAGAAAATCAGTATTCACAAGTTATGCATTTACATTGTCAGAAGTATATGTAAGTCCTTACCAGCTTAATACATTTTGCATAGAAATTTCTTTATTGCTTTCCTTATTGTAATCTTCTACTTTAGACGAAATTTGGAGGTAGAGCTGGAGATAAGTGAGGGGAAAAAGAAGGAATTGGATGAAGTTATGAGCAAAATCAATGAGGAATTGAAAGTTATACAAGATGAACTCAATGAGAAGGAGAAGGCCCAGAAGACTGAAACAAAGTAAGTCTTTTGAAACAATTTCTTGTTACATTGAGTACAGTTTAAAATACAGGCAATTCTCTTTTACTCTAGTATTGCTTTCATAATTAAGTGTTTTATCGCAGACAGATTCAGAAAATGGAGGCTCAGAAGACTGCTCTGAGTGAGCAGTTTGACAAGATCAATAATCAAGATGTCCAATTAGGAGCTTTCATCCAGCAAACAAACAAGAAACGAAAGAAAACTCAAGATCAGCTAGAGAAAGAGAAGGAAACGGCAAGTACAATTTTCTTATGTTTTTCAGTGTGGTATTGTCTTCTCATTCCTCATACATAGCATCCTCCTGGAACATTTTAATAAATAACAATAAATCCAATTTTAGCTGGAAGATTTGGAAAGGCTCCCTGAAAAAAATGAAAAGGAAATTGAGGAACTTAAGGCTTTGGAACCAAAATTAATCAAACAGCAAGAAAAAGAGCAGAAAGAAGTGGAAGCTGTGATGGCTACTATAGCTGTTGAAGCCAAGTCACTGACTGAGAAAAAAGATAAATTACAAAATCAACTTGTTGGTTTAACTGAGGCTTCCGATGAGCAGAGGTCTAAAGTATGATTCACAGTATTCATTGAATTTTTGATAAATCAACACATAATATGCACATGATACTAGCTTGGATCCTCATATGTTTTCAGTTGGATATTTCAAAGAAAGAGTTAGATTTGTATCTTATGAATGAAACTAATGCCAAGAAGAGATATGAAGATCTCAAGACTTCTTACGACACCCAAAAGGCAAAAATCACAGAATGTGAAAGAGCTGTAGGTGAATTGCCTCCTAGGATTGAAAAAATGGAAAGAGAGGTAAAATCAATGAGAAATGATCTTGCCAAGACCAATAGTGAAGTAGGAAAAGCTTCTGAAGAACTTCGTGAGAAAAGGTAAGATTTTAAGAACAACCATTAAGCCGAAATAATAAGTGTTTTGTTTTGTTTCTGCTTTGCTTTGCTTTGCTTTGCTTTGCTTTGCTTTGCTTTGCTTTGCTTTGCTTTGCTTTGCATTGCAGTGCAGTGCAGTGCAGTGCAGTGCAGTGCAGTGCAGTGCAGTGCACAGCACAGCACAGCACAGCACAGCATGAGGATCTGCCTGTGGCCGTTACTTAAACCTAGTATTTTTTTTTTAGTTTATGTACACTTTTTAACAACCTTTTGTCTTTATCATTTCTTAGGACAGCTTTTGAGGGTGTTAAATCAGACCGGAGTGCCAAGATTTCCCACAATGCTTGTCTCAATTACCTTATGGATTTAAAGCGCAATGGCACTATACCTGGAATTATTGGCCGACTTGTAAGTTTTGTTTATTTCCTTCTGCTTTAGAATTGCAGTGTTTTTTCTATTCAGACCTAATTAAATTAAAAAATAATCTTTTATCTATTTTAGGGGGATTTAGGTGGTATTGACCAGCGTTATGATGTAGCTGTTTCTACTGCTTGTCCTATGTTGGACTACATTTTAGTAGACACTCTTGAAACTGGTCAAAAATGTATAGACAGACTCAAAGTTGACAAAGTTGGCAGAGCCAACTTTATAATTCTAGAGAAACAACAACACTTCCAACACAAAGCTAATAGTCCAATGCAAACGTAAGGACTTAAATTAGTGTATTGTATCTTATATTGTTGCTTTCAGATGTTCATTTTACCAGTGTTAATCAATTTTGTTTACATTTGTAGACCAGAAAATGTGCCAAGGCTGTTTGATTTGGTTCGGATACGCAATGAAAATTACAAAACAGCCTTCTACTTTGCTTTGAGAGACACATTAGTGGCACAAGATCTTGACCAGGCATCCAGAATTGCATATGGACGGGTCAGACATCGAGTTGTTACTCTTGTTGGAGAAGTAATTGAAACGTCGGGTAAGACGGTCAAGTTTTGGGGATCTATTTGAATGCTCTCCCTGTGAAATCCTATTGATTGTTTCAAATGTTTTTACAGGCACAATGTCTGGTGGTGGGAGGTCCCAGATTCGGGGGAAAATGGGAAATGATTCAAGATCAGATGTTGTCATGTCAGATGGTGAACTCAGAGACATGGAAAGCAAAGTTGAAAGACTACAAAACCGTGAAAATGAATTGCTCAGTAAAATAGCAGAGCTAGAAAACAAAGTCAAAAACCATACTAGGCAAATTGCTAATGACAGAGACTCCCTTGAATTGAAATCACTAGAGCTACAAGTAAATATTTTTATATTGTCACTTTCTGTGTACAACATCCATTCTTGTGCAACTATGTAAACTTTTACTATTCTTTTTAGACTTTAACAAAACATTTGCCAGAAATGGAAGACATGATGAAAAAACAAGAAAAGATAGTGAAGGAATCTGTCTCTGATGCAAAGCAAGTAAAGACTCTGGAAGCCAAAATAGTAGCAATAGAAAAAGGTGAGTGAGAATAAAATACCAATTATTATACATCTACCATCAAGTACTTAATGTTCACATTTGGTGACATATTGTAGAACTTAAGAAAGCAGAAGAAGCAGAGGGGAAGGTCTCTAAAGAAGTGCAGTCAATTACTAATGAGATAGAGAAGCTAACAAGTGGTCGAGTGCGCAACGCACAGAAAAAATTGGATGATGTTTCAACTCAACTGAATAAAGTTCGTTCTGAGATTACTCGCCTTGGAGTAGCAATTAAGACAGCAGAAAGGTAAGTGATCCATTACTTTTTCACTAAAGTACACTCTAATTGAAAATACGCCTCCACTAACATTCTGCTTATGAATACTTAATTGTTTTCTAGGAATGCCAAAAAATCCAAGGATAAGATCAAGAACCTCACAAAAGAAATAGAGGATATGAAAGAGAGTCTGGCAAACATGGTCTCAGATAAAAACAAAATAACAGAGGAAGGTGCAGAAGTTTGCAAAATGTTGGAGGCCATCAATGTAAGTATTACTGCACAAGCCAGTACAGTTAACATTCTTTCAATTAATTTAAGACATTGTACAGAATCATATTTTATTTGATTCACTGTTTAATATTTTTTTTAGGATGGTCTTCGTGAGAAACTTGACCAGATGAAGGGGTTTAAAGACGAATTAGATGAAATTCGCAAAAGAGAGACCCAGCTCTCAAGCAAGAAAATGGATGAAGATCAGACTCTTAAAGCTGTTGAGCAGCGTATGAAAGATAAAAAAGCGGCCATTGGATTCACAAAGAATAAGGTATTGTGATCAATGACTGAAGTTCTAAAAATTTAGTGTTTGTATGTTACTGCATTGTTGTTTTTTGTTTTTGTTTATTTTTGTTTTAATGGCCTCTACTTTTTTTGTTTTGCAGATGGTGAAGTTAGCATTACATGTAATTCCTGGATCCGACAAGCGTGATGAATTTGTTACGAAAACGCCAGAGGAATTAGATGAATTGGATGCAGATAATTTACAGTATGAAGTTGCAAGATTGGAAGGTATCATTACCAAAAATAAACCAAATATGGGTGTTATTGAAGAATATAATAGAAAGGTAGGAAATGGTTCAGGTCTGTTATTCATTTTTATTTTATTTTTTATCTAAGTAGATGTTTCTTCATTCATTTTAGGAAGCCCAATATCTGCAGCGGGTTAGTGAGCTGGAGGCCATCACTGCTAAAAGGAATGAAATCCGAGCACACCATGAAGAGGCAAGGAAGAAGAGGTCTAATGAATTTATGGCTGGCTTTACAACCATAACTGGAAAGTTAAAGGAGATGTACCAAATGATAACACTTGGAGGTGATGCTGAGTTAGAACTGTGTGATACTCTCGACCCATTTTCTGAAGGCATTGTTTTCAGGTAAATTGTTGTGCTGGTTTAAGAAGATCAGAACCTCAAGTTAACTTCAGCAGTAAAAGTTTAAAAATTGATCTGACTTTTGCAGTGTTCGTCCACCAAAGAAGTCATGGAAGAATATTTCAAACTTATCTGGTGGTGAAAAAACATTGTCATCTTTAGCTCTTGTGTTTGCACTTCATTATTACAAACCCACTCCTCTGTATGTGATGGACGAAATTGATGCAGCTCTTGATTTTAAAAATGTATCAATTGTTGCAAACTATATAAAGGTTGGTTTGTGTTTGGTAGCAATTTTATTCACTTCCACCAAGGTCTTTAAATTGTATTTTTAAACTTTGTTGCAGGAGAGAACAAAAAATGCCCAATTCATTATCATTTCCCTACGTTCAAACATGTTTGAGCTGGCTGACACACTTGTTGGCATCTTTAAAACCTTCAACTGCACCAAAACGGTCACACTGAATCCTAAGTTCTATGGTATCATTGATCCAGGCCGGTTACTTTCAGCTCACGACAATGAAAAGGTTTGGATTCACACATTTCTTCATATGATTGTTTGTATTGATTCTCAATGTCCTAAGTTGTTTTTTTTCTTTTTTTTTTTCTTTTACCCATCTAGACACCCCCAAGAAAAGGAACAGTTGTTTCTCCTGACTCCTCTGGGAGGGCAGGTCACGTACAACCTATCTCCCCAGTATTACCCGATCCTAGTGTGTCAGGATCTCCAATTTTGGGAGAAAGGGACAATCTTGTGTCAACTGTTTCATAACTTTAGTTATTAAATGTGACTGTTTATACAAACTGTAGATTTTGTACTTCTTGATAATATTTTTTTATTCTCTTCATATTTACATTGTTAATATTATTCTAAAACAAATGGTATTTGTAAGTTTTAAAGTGACCATTTATTATATGCATTTTATTCTTGTATTTCTTTTCTGACTAATTAAAAATAGTGAAATGTAGATTCTTTTTTAAGTCAATGAGGTTTATTTCTTTGTTACTCCTATTTGCCTTTGTACCTCTTCTTGGATTTTTGCAATTGTAATGGACTCTGCGTGTGTCATCTTTGGGCACTCTAAGAGGCCTTGTCTGATGCAGCGTTTGACTTCGTTGGCTTCATAACGAAATCCGGAACTATTTCTATTAAAATATGGGTGTGCTCCCGGGGGAAGGGGGAATTCTTTGGTAACATTTCCACAAACAACTTTGGTCGGGCACCAGAACGGGTCAATAATCTGTAATAGACAGGCCAAAGGTTTATATGCTGCAGGTTTCTCTGCGGTGGAAGGGTTGTCCTCAACACCAACTTACCCTGATGCAGCCCTTCGTGCCCCAGATGAAGGCATCGTTGTTCATGTCAGCGAGGGCAGACGTGCCCAGGACGGCTGTTTTGCCGCCGGGGTACTTGAGCGCGATGGCGGTGGCGTCGTCGCAGCCCGTCTCGTTCAGGTGGCCGACGGCTGCTATTGCCTCGGGCATGCGGGAACCCAAAACCATCACTACGAGCTGCAGGACGTACACGCCGAAGTCGAGGATGGTGCCCCCACCAAGGTCCTTGTTCCTGTTGGGTGAGCTCTTGTGAGATACTCTTCGTTAAAATTCGATCTCGAAAGTCCCGCCACTCACCTTATGCGAGAGCCTTCTTCCTGGAGGATGGTCATGTTGGCGTTGATTTGCACCACGTCACCTATCGTACCGCTCTCGAGCTCCTGGCGGACGTACTCGTACACAGGGAAAAATCGACTCCATATGGCCTCCATGAAGAAGACCTTCTTGCTGCGAGCCAACTGCGGAGAGATAAAAATTAACATTGTGATCTTATAGATATATAGGCTGAGAAATATTCTTCGTATCCAACACACCTCAATGAGTTCCTCAGACTCCCGCACAGTCAGGGTCAGCGGCTTCTCACACAGCACGTTCTTGCCATGGTTCAAGTACATTTTGGCCATCTTGTAATGCTCAGTACAGACAGAGCCGATGTACACAATCTCTGAGATGGGCATGGAAAACTTCTGTCATAAAAGCATCTAAAATTGGCTTGTTGTTAAAAACTCAAGTGATTCTTTACCAATGTCTCTGTTGGTTGCCAGCTGCTCGTAAGATCCGTATGCCTCGGGGATCTTGTGCAGCTTGGCGAAGTCCTTGGTCCGCTGGGGGTCCCTACCGGCGACAGCGACCACCTCGTGCTCCCCAGGGGGCAGGGTGGCCAGGGCGGTGAGGAAGTCATGACAGACCTGCCCTGTGCAGGCGATGCCCCATCGAAGTGCCATTCTGAATGTGAAACAATCGTGAAGACGTTTTTATTTGAGCCAGCGTTGGTGAGCTTCCTATAGACCCTTCACGGCGTGACCATCTTCCTCTCACCTGTCTTTACTTTTCCCCCGAAAGTATTTTCTTCAGATCCGCTCCGCGTGGGTCTTCCCTCGGTTGTGCGCTAGCTGGTGTGAGTGCCACCGCGCTGCTGACAGTGGATGTCGTCGGGAAAAATAATACTACTAGCGCCGCCCGATATTCTAAATCGAGCAGGGAGTGGAAGAGGTCAGAGGTCGTACCCCCCGTCGATTTGTTTTTCGGGTGGGGGCGAGGATTATCAGTTTGATAGTGCTTTCCTTTCCATCGTTTCTACAATTCAACGCGCCCTGTCTGATGCCCTCTCCCCCGCGAATAGTGATAGTGCCGGAGGGAAAGGCAGATTGGATTGGACGTCGGAGAAAGCTCAGTCGCAGCTG
Source organism: Frankliniella occidentalis (assembly GCF_000697945.3). Taxonomy (NCBI): domain Eukaryota; kingdom Metazoa; phylum Arthropoda; class Insecta; order Thysanoptera; family Thripidae; genus Frankliniella; species Frankliniella occidentalis. The sequence goes on from NW_026267196.1 coordinate 1,383,252, forward strand.
GTCGCAGCCCACGCAACACTCGCCGGTCTTATCGCCGGAGGAGACGTGTCGTGTTGTTGTTTTCGCGCTCTTTTTTTCAAAACGACGTTTAATCAAACGCTGATTAAGAAAAGCATCACGATGGAATATTTTTCAATGCTGAAATGAGTCTGCCCGCATCATGTGCCTTTCTCTCGATAGTCGATATTTTGCAATTTATTCCGCCTGATCCCCCTTTCCCTCCCCCTTTTCCTGCGTTCCCTTCTTTTCCACGCCACCACTACTTTCTCGTGTGACCCCCAACGCTATCGCTGGGGGGGGGGGGGGGGACGATACAGTGTAGGCGCGAGAGGGGGGGGGGGGGGGGGGGGGGGTATCCGCTGCGGGGGGCAGCCCGACCCCTCGGCAGACCGGGGTGTGCATATAACCCTGCAGCCAGGATGGACAACGCCCAGTTCGCCCCGAGAGTCCCAGAACGTCGTCAACCTACCCACCCAGCCACTGACACCATGGCTCCCCTCATGATGGAGGCCCTGCAGTACGACCGCAAGGCGTTGGCGCTGAAGCACACCAAGGTGGAGGTGCCCACGGGCGCGGGCAGGGACGAGGTCATCCTCAAGATCGCCTACGCTGGAGTGTGCGGCACGGACGTGCACATCATCGAGGTGAGTGCTAGCCTCGCCGGCACGGCCGAGGTCCGGCTTAGGGAGGGGCGAGATCTGCTAGGTAGCACAGCGGCGGCGCCGCGGCACCCCGCGACCAGCGCGACCTCCATGTTGACCCTCAAGAGGTCGTCCAGATGGCACTCGCGTTTTTCTCTCATTCATTCGGCAATAAATGGGTATAAGGACAGTAGCCCAACCCGGGTCTGAGCCAGGACTCCTTTAGCTCAACCAATGCCCGATGTGAGCACGCCAAGAAATGGCCTGGGTTCCAACCCAACTCGTCAGGCTGGGCAAATGTCGGGCTCATATCGGGTGCCAGTTGGGACTCAAGTGATCCGGGCTCATGTCGTTATACCCCAAATTAAATCACGGGAGCTGGGCGGGCGCCTGCGAGACTCGGGGTAGGCTACCCCGCTGCACACGCATGCAGTGTAGGGGAGATGTTGCCTACCCGCCAGGCGCTATAAGAGCTCTGTGGAGGCTCAACTTGGCAGGTTCGTAACGGTGAATTCAGGGCACACTTTCCTCCGCAGCAGCGAATGTTGGGTTACTTCGATTACTTATTTCTTCTGGTCATTTGGAGGGGAGAGAGGGGATCGTAATTTTATTTGCGCCCAAATTCAGTGCGAAAATGTGGAAGTCCATAGCGCCCGTCCCACACGAGGCATATTAGCCGTTCCCGCCACGATGATCCCAAAGAGATGTCCCGTGATTTTTGCACGGGTGGCTTCCTTGCCTGTGAATTAAAACGCTGGGGTGTTATGGTGGAGTTCGTTCTCAACGGCGCGCATTTCTTTTTCCTCAGGGCCGAGTGCCGTGCAAGGCCACGCCGTTCGTCATGGGCCACGAGATGAGCGCCGTCGTGGCGGAGGTGGGCAGCAACGTGTTCCACTTGTCCGTAGGCGACCACGTGGCCGTGGACCCCAACCGCACCTGCCACACCTGCCACGTGTGCACCTCGGGCATGTACAACGCGTGCCAGATCTCGCCCACCGTGAACACGATCGGCATCATGCGCGACGGAGCCATGGCCCAGTTCTGCAGGGTGCCCGCCGACCAGGTGTACAAGCTACCCAAGGACATCTCCCTCCGCCAGGGTGAGTTTCAGTTGGGCGCAATGACGGTGTGCTCTTTCTCAAGGTCATGGCGATGTCGCTAGGGGCGTTAATCTGGGGTCAACTTTGATGGATTTTTGGCGCGATTGTTGCTTACTCTGCCACAATCCCGGGGCGATCTGACCAATCTGTGATCTGCCTTCCCTCTCAGGCGTCCTGTGCGAGCCCATGTCCTGCGTCGCGCACTGCTGGGACCGGCTCGGCCCCATCCCCATGGGCTCCACCATCCTCGTCACCGGCGCCGGCATCATCGGCAACCTGTGCGTCGCGTCCGCCTACTACATGGGCTTCCGTGACATCATTCTGTCGGAGCCCAGCGAGGGCCGTCGCGCCATCAGCAACAAGCTCTGCCTCGGCGACAGCGTCAAGGTGGTCAGCCCCGACGAGCTGAAGGCCATGAAGGCCCGCGACCCCAACTTCGGCGTGGACGTGGCGATCGACTGCAGCGGCGCCGTGCCCGCCCTCGAGGCCGGCTTCGAGCTGCTCAACCCCGGCGGCAAGCTGGTCGTGTTCGGCATCGCCGCCCCCAACGTCAAGATGAGCATCTCGCCGTACGAGGTGTACAAGAAGGAGCTGACCGTCCTGGGCAACACAATGAACCCCTACACGTTCAACAAGTCCATCGGCTTCGTCTCCGGCATGAAGGACATGTGAGTGACATCTGATGTACATGCAAAGAAGCTCGCGTTGGGATTCGATTTGGCCTAATATCCCCTCTTTTTTCAGGCTGGCCTACGAGAAGCTGGGCGTCGGCACTTTCAAGCTGAGCCAGTACCAGGAGGCCGTCGATCAGCTCAAGAAGGGCACCATCAGCAAGGCCGTCTTCGAGATCGGGGTTTAAGCACCGCTAGTCAAATCACCTTCATTACCCTCACCACCCTCCTCCACCTCCAACTCTCATTGAATTGTACAAAAAAATAAAAAAATATTCATAATCTCTGTGCTCAGAAAACGTCTTTATTTATTCTTTCTCTGGCGTTGCGCTGTCTGTTTGCCGAGTCGACGCACTTGATGCTGTGATCCCTCTTATGCATGCGCACTGGATTTCTTAAAGATAAGGGCGCCCGTGATGCGACCCCATGGAAATAGTTGTACCGCATCATCCTGCTGCTGACGTAACGTCTCATCCCGACGGCTCGTCCTCGGAGGTGAACGTCTGTCCTTTATCGCGGGCGTCGCCGCGACCCTGTTTGCGCTGCGTACAGCCTGCGTACGGACTGCGTAGGCCCACTGAGCGAGAGCTAATGATGGTCCATGGTGTACCCTTATTGAACCGTC
>NW_026267196.1:1387028-1392976 GCF_000697945.3 Frankliniella occidentalis
TTGAGACGTTTTGATAGAATATGGTTGAGTTGACTGAAGCGCTGCAATCGGGCGCGGCTCGCCTGGCTCCGGCCGCGGCGCGCCGAGGCCGGTGGTGGGGGGCCGGGCCTCGCTACCGCATGGGGTCACTCAGAAGCGCCTCGTTGCTACCCCCTGCTCATTCGCTATTTCGGTGGAATTACCTACTCTGGCGTCGCGTGGCATTACCGCGTTAGCTACAATGTTTTCACAGCGGTAATGCGCGGGCGCTGACTCGGGATATCTCGAGCGTCCCGCCCGTGGCAAGCCCTGCTCACCTGTGCTGGGGCTGGAGGTGCCTCTCGGGCTGCAGTTCCCGCCAGCCGAGCGCAGCAGAGTCGAGCTCAGGCGGCCGAGGCGTGAGGACCGCGACGACTCTCCTGGACACCGAGGCGAAGCGAAGCACCGCGATGAAGAACCTCCCCATCAAGGAAGGTAGGTGAGGGCACGGTGGAGGGAGAGGTTGGGTGAGGGCGACAGAACCCACCAACGTCCGCCACCCGGAAATTCAAGGGGAGGAAGGGCTTTCATCCTGTCGCGAGGGAAGTCCAGGCAGGGCTGTGAATCGGTCCATGAAAAACACTTCGAAAACAAAACGTATCGCGATCGCGCTCCCCTAGCCTCGAGCCGGCGCCTGTCCTACGAGGTATGCTGACTGGTTAATCAATGAAAACGTCAATGTTTCGAGTGACCCATCGCACGGCACGCCTGCCGAGAGGTGGAGACGGAGATCTGCACCAAGCGTCGGAAGGCGCGGTCCCACAATTAACCACACACAACACACACACAAGTCTCGTGCCATTCCGTTGGTCCGGGCACGGCCAGGGTTCGGCTCGGCGTGGCGTGGGACCGGCCGGACCATACGAGTGTAATGAGCGGGCTAACCGTTTGTCTGCCTCCGCCCCGCCGCAGAGCCCGCAGAGCTGCCGCCCGCCGTGGCCAGCGCCTTCGGCCGGCGGCACATCCAGATGTGGATCCTGGCCGTGGGCACGGCGCTGGCGTACAGCTGCCGCGTCAACATGTCGCTGTGCATCGTGGCCATGACCTCCCCGGAGAGCGCCGCGGGCTTCCAGGCAAGTGCCCGTGGAGGGGTTGTGTGTTGAAATCACAGTGTGCTCCTCTGCACCCTGCGCTGGCCAGGGAGTTTCATCAGCCCGTCTCGCTCGCAGACCTACGACTGGAGCCAGCAGGAGCGCGGCTACGTGCTGTCGTCCTTCTTCTGGGGCTACGTGCTCATGCAGGTGCCCGGCGCCACGCTGTCCAACCGATACGGCCCCCGCTACTTCATCTTTATCGGCGTGGCGGGCAGCGGGCTGCTGTCGGTGCTGACGCCGCTGGCGGCCGCCTGGGGCGGCGCGTACACGCTGTGCGTCCTGCGCGCCGTCGAGGGCCTCTGCCAGGGCCTCGTCTTCCCCTGCGTGCACTACATGCTCGGGCGGTGGGCGCCGCCGCTCGAGCGCAGCCGCTCCTCCGCCATCGTCATGAGCGGGCCGTCCGTCGGCACGCTCGCCGCCATGGCGGGCGTCGGGCTGCTGTGCTCCTCCCCGTTGGGCTGGCCGTCGGGCTTCTACGTGCCGGGCGGGCTGTCCGTGCTGTGGGGCGCACTCTGGCTGTGGCAGGGCGCCAACTCCCCCGACACCTGCACCAGGATCTCGGCCGAGGAGCGCGAGTACATCCAGGGCGCGCTGGGGTCGTCCTCCAGCGGCAGCAAGGTGCGTACGGGCCGGGGCCGGTGTGGATGGGGTGTGCAGTGTCTCCAAATAACGCGTTTTCTCAACTTTCCTTCTTACCCTTACGACGTGTCCCCTGCAGCGTCTCACCGTGCCCTGGGGCAAAGTGCTGAGCACCCCCTGCGTGTGGGCCATCATCGTGGTGCACTCGTGCAGCAACTTCGGCCACTGGCTCATGCTCACGCAGATGCCAAACTACATGAAGACCGTGCTGGAGTTCGACATCAAGGACAACGGACTCGTGTCCTCGCTGCCTTACCTCAGCCTGGTGTTCACCTCCATGCTGGTGGTGTGGGTGGTAAAGATCCTCTCCGACAGACAGTGTCTCACCATCGTCCAGACTAGGAAGATATTCAACTCAATCGGTGTGTATTGCTGTGCCCCTGCCTCCCCGGTACCCCATTGTCCACCCTCTCCTCGAACATCCCCCTCCTGTATGTCTTCCGTCCGCAGGCCACTACGGCATGGGGCTGACCTTCCTGACGCTGGCGCTGTTGACGCACCTCGGCATCCAAACGGCCGTGGCCGTGGCGCTGCTCACCGTGGCCGTGTCCCTGGAGGCCGCCCTCCTCGTCGGCTTCCTCATCAACCACGTCGACTTGTCGCCCAACTTCGGTGGCGCCATGTTCGGCCTGTCCAACTGCATCGGCAACACCATGGGCATCGTGGCGCCGCTCCTCGTCAGCGCCGTCGTCGGCGACGACCGCGGCCAGACCCACGAGGTGAGTCCTGGACGAGTCCTTGAAGTGACGCACCGCCCTCGTGACCGTTCGACAACAACCCCTTCGTGAACAGGAGCTGGCAACGGGCTGGAGCTACGTGTATCTGATCGGCGGCTGCGTCTACCTCACGGGGAACACTGTGTTCCTGCTGTTTGGGCGCGCCGACGTCCAGCCGTGGAACAACCCACAGGACTCTCTAAAATCGAGCAAAGGTAGCCGCCGTTGACACGTGACTGGTAATGTGGCAGTGGCCATGTCACCCGCCCTATATAGCGACAGGCGCTGACGCCGTAAGCTCTGCTGTTTCAGACGAGCCGGCCGAGCGTCACGAGCTGCTCTCCAAGGTGTTGTAAACACGCGAGCGCGACCCACAGAAGGTTTGGCATGTCTGTTTCAGCTCTGTGTCCGTCCTGCTGCGTCCCGCCTCGCCCCCCGCCGCTGTCCTGTCGTTTGTCGTTGCGCTGGTTTGTCGAGCTTCACGTTGTCTCTGCTCGTCCGTTGCAATTGTGTTCGTCCTGTAATTATGTACCAGCCGCTCGCATTTTGACAGTCAAGGTCCAGGGGCGACTTCCCGTGTCCGTTTGACAGAGTGCCACCGACCGAGCTGTCCGCCCGCTTTACACGTGTTCGCCGATCGCAATTTGTAAAAGAAAACGTTTTCCCTCCCGTTTCGCGCCGGGATTCGGTGCAACCACTAATGCTGCTTTTCACCCCCCGTGCAGAAACCATTGTCACGCACCTGTGAGCGCCCCGCTGCGACTGGTCGCAAGGACTACAAGAACCCCGTGCTTGTCCTGGCCATCCCCGCCCGCCTCACCTGCAGCGTTCTGAGGTGAGTCTGGCTCTGGCTTGCGCGTCGGGCTGGTGATCTCGGACCGAGTACGAGCAATGGCTGTGATGAACCAATTTTCTGCATGTACAAAACTAGACTTCGTGAAATTTTGTTATATTTATTGTTACTGTTATCATAATTGTTAAATTAAATTAAGGTTTTTATTTCGAATCGAGTATGATTCCTCCTCTGCTTTTTTGACTGAGAGCAGTGGAGGAGCAGAGTCCTTCCATTTCCCTTGTTGACGCGAAGCATGCGGGTGGGGTCACGGCGGAGCGTCCGGGGGCTCCAGCATCTCGACGGACAACCTGTCGGTGTTGTCGAAGGCGGGCACCACGGCGGGCATGGGCTTTTCGGGCTTCTTCGGCACGACGCGGAAGATGGCGCGATGGCACGACACCACCCGGTTGCCGTAGGCCGTCTGCAAAACGAGAGTAGCACCACGTCAGGAGCACCCAATTCAAGCGACACGTACTTCATGTGCGGCAGGGCACTGTCAGCCATCACTGCTTACATCTATGATCTGGTTCTCCACCTTCCACCTGCCGTACACCCACTCCTTGATGTAGCTCTGCTGCTTGTGGTCCACCGTGAAGTTGACGACCTCCACGCGGACCTGTGCCGGTGAAGAAGGCGGCAAAGGTGAGGCCAGCATGATCCCCACTGATTCACCAGTACACTTCATCATGTCATCCGCTCACACTCACTCGCGCTCACCGGCGGGAAAGGGCAGTCGGCGTTCTCGTGGCCAAAGACCATTTGGGACATCCGCCGCCATCTCTCGGGGGAGAAGTTTTTGGCCATTGAGCATCCCCCCGAGAACGTGTTGCTGTAGTAAGTGATCCAGCGACCGGGGAAGTTCCACGAGGCGAGCAGGAACTTTGCCTGCGACACGAGCGTTCAGGTGTGCCCACAATGAATGTTCCTCGAGGCAACGCTTGCAAAATTGCTCTGATTTTGCCATCGCCCACATGTAAACAATGACGGAGCAAGCACATAGGAGTCAGGTTAGTACAGTCTTGATAAGGTTGGTTGGATTCAGATAACTGGCGGTTTAGGCCACGTAGATGATAGCGCCTGCGACACCTTGGGTAGGCCAACCCGCCAAGCAGCTGTGCAAGGCGGACGCCCTACCTTGAGAGCACCAGCTAGTGAAGGTGCTCGGTCAAGGCCGGTAGTGCAGTGCGGTGGGCGGTGGGAGTGAGAAGCTCGCGCCGGGCCATAGCCCATAGCTTTTCTCACTCCACATCGCTTTCGGACTCCGAGTAGGCATTCGATGCTCACTCGCTGCAGAGCTCAGGTCGATGCAGGCGAGAGAGAATGTTCCTTTCGGGTCGGCAGCCAGGACGGCGAGCACATTATGGCTCACCTGGACCGACCCGCCTCCTTGTGTTTGAACGACTGTGATAAGGGATACCCGGCTGACAACAGCGTAGCTTGTAAATAAAAATAAAAAAAACTCGTCAGGATCGCGTAATTAGATTGCGCATCATTAAAAAAACATGCAACAAAGAACAAAATAATTGAAATGATGGCGGTCAGCAAAAACTGGGAGAAAGTTTTTTTTATCTCCGTTTTAGTGATCTCGCAGCACCTCGCGGTTACCATCACGCCAAGGTCGTGAGTACATCGTGCCCGAACGCACTTTTACTCTTTTTCCGACCGTTTTCACTCCAATAATAAGCTCACCGACAGGTCGTCGGACGTGTTGTAGTTGAAGTAGCCGCGGCCACTGATGTGATAGCGCTTGGGAACATCCTTGTCGAGGGTCACACTGCTGTACTCCATTTTGGCCGCGCCCAGCCCCTGCCGCTCCTTGTCGCACATCTCGGCCTTCTCCAGCTCGACATCGAACGGACCCTGGGAGTCAAGCGAGGGATAACTTCATCAATAAGTCAAGCGTACACGGATTTTTTTCCCTCTAATTTTTCTTTTTTCTTTTTTTTCTGATTTTTTTCGACGTTTTTGAAAATTTGCTTTTAAAGTTGATTTTTTTGTTTTTTTTTCTGCTATATTCTCTGATTGTTTTGCAGGGTGTACCGGGTATAACTGTGAATACGCAGCAGTGTTGCGGGATTGCATACTCAATATGGCCGCAGGGGCCATGGCCCCTTACGGGTGTAAAGAGTAGGCAAACCCGCTACACTGCAGCGCATTCACAGTTACACCCGGTACAATGATTTTTTTTAAAGTGAAGTACAACTCGGAGTCTAGTCATGCAACGCAACGACGCGTCATCTCTGACAACACTCACGGCTAATCCCCCCTTCAGAGGGTTCCTGAAGGTGTGCGGCGCCGAGGAGGACGGCGAGGAGGCCGAGACGGCCCCGGCGTGGATGTAGTAGTGGATGAAGTAGGCGGTGGCGAGCGCGGCCAGAGTCACGCCCAGGGAGTAATGGAAGCCCGCCTGCCTGGCATCGGAGCTGTCGACCTGCGCCTCGGCGACGGCCTCCTCGACGGGGTCCTGGACTCTGTCACCGCGCACGTCGGGGGCCTCGTCCTCCTCGTTGAGGGCCTCGGCGTCGTCGCACGGGCTCCTGGGCGTGTCCTGGAGCTGGGACTCTGTCGAGGCGGCCCGCACCCGGGCCATCCTGGAATGGGATGGACTGGCCGGCCGCTTCGAGCCAACAGGCCGGTGGACGGGGC
>NW_026267196.1:1400276-1404890 GCF_000697945.3 Frankliniella occidentalis
GGGCTGGGCGGGGCCGGGCGGGGCCGGGCGGGGCCGGGCGGGGCCGGGCGGGGCCGGCGCGCCGTTTTGTCCACTGCATGCACCACAGGAGTGTGTGCATGCACCCCGGGGCCGAGACAATCTCCCGCGCCCAGATAATTTCGCCAAGGCGGCTAGATAACGGCTGCCAGTGTATGTTTTGGACCTACGCCCCCCACCCTCTTTCCCTACGTTCACTGGTACACAGCCCTTTGCGCCATCCACCGGCGCCTCCCGGCAAAGAGCACACACTCTTATAGCGGCACAACAAAACACGTCGACGCGTCGATTGAGTACAAAGTCTTGTTTCGGCTGGGATGATTCACGTACTCGGTGTACTCCGCGAGGCGTACTACTTCCGTCCGAACACTCGTGCAAAGCACGCACACACACACACACACACACACACACACGCACCTACAAGGTAGACCCGCCGAGGTGTTGTTGGGGGGAAGTCCCACCGGTCGCACACGCGGCGCGGAGCGTGGGTGTCACCGCCGGCCGCCGGGTCACACAGCAGACTGAGCACTCCGAGAGCGAGCCGGCACCGAGTATAGGCGGCGTACACACGCTGCCAGCCACAGCCACGCCGCTCCCCCCTGGCACACATGCACACATGCACACATGCACACACACACACACGCACACACACTCGGGGACTTGTACTTACCAGACGAGTTTGACGGACTATGCGGCAGTGCGGTGGAGTGCCGGCCAATCTATCTATTCCTCGATTTGAATCTTTCCCATCTGCAGAGAGTGCAGTGGGTGAGTGGGACCAAGCGAGCCGAGCTTCCCGCGCACGGCCAGCAGCGGGGCAGCAGGGCAGGCAACACCTCGCGCGCCGTCCTGCCGACCTGTCCGCGAAGTCGACCCGACACGAAGTGGAAACCGAACCGCCTGGCGGCGCGGCGTCGCCGGGCCAGCCGGGCACACAGGTTCGGGTTAGGCCGCCGAGGGACGCCGGGAGCTGAAACTAATAGTCAGAATCTTCGGGTCGCGGTGTGCTCGCGTGCGTCTCCGCCGGCACCCGCCAGGTCCGCACGAAAACTTCATGACGCACGTCAATTCCATGCATTAAAAAAATGCACGGCGAGTGGTTTTCGACGATGCGATGGCAAAAATCGCGTTTGCAAATGCTATTTTTAATCAAGTTTTCTTTTTATCGAGGAAAAAAAATCCTTTCGGAGGGCGATTTGTTAATCATACACCTTTTTGTTAAATACCACTCAGTGACTTTGCTGATCGTCGCTGAACGGCAGTCCTGACGATTTTGAAATTTGACGATTTTCTAAATTTCAAACAGATTGCCAGTAGTTTTCCACGGGCCATTTTCTTCTCTACTTCTTCATACTGAGTGACTTCCCTCATAGGGGCAACCGGGGAAAACGCACTACTTTCACCCATTTTCACCCTGTCATTGTCATTAGACAAAGAACATGGATTTGTCCAGCAGAATGAGGAGGCCTGCTGACGAATGCCAAAGATAGTATGATGATAGGATTGCCAGGGTGAGTGGCCCACCAGATAGTCTGAGTTGACCTAGTGATAAATGACCGACAAAACCAAGGGCCTCTTCTAGCCCGGTGCGAGATGGACCTAGTGTAGTTTAGCCTGCGACTACGCGCGTCTGCTTCCTAAGGAAACCCCTAACTGAAAACGATATCGGTAATCTGTTTCGACGCCACTTCGGTACTTCCGATATCGTTTCGACATGTCGTTTCTTAGTGACTCATGAGTGAGTTCCCCTCGGCCCGCTTGAGCCGGCCCTTTGCGAATATCGGCAATGTTAGGAATGCGCATGATAGATCTTAGATGTGTGCGTGTGTGTGTGTGATGATTTTTTGGGCTAGAGCTGCGCACGTCGAATTAGTAAGAGACCTGCTGCGCAGAATAGGAAAAACGAGTCGCCTATTCGGCATCCACGACGCGAGGCGGGTGATGATGTGACTGTACACCTCGCGTCGCGGTACACGCGATGCATCGCAGCCTGCCTATCAGTTTCCGTTTATTTTGTTTTTATTGTGGGCGGCGGATGTAAATGTTTGCAATCGGAAAGCGGTGATAATGATGACTTTTGCAGCTGGCTAGAATCTTGGTCGAGCCGCCGCGCCGCCACACAGTTCGTCACCCCAAGACCCCGACAAGACGGGCGTCTGCAGCCATCATCATGGGGTGTCTGTCTTGGCACATGCGGCCGGTGGTCAAGGTCAAGACCATGGCCATGGCCGTCTGTCCCGTGTGTATCAGGGCAGACGACGCAGAGTCGCGGGGTTGCATAACCCTCGTAGGCTGCAGGGGCCACGGCGCCTCATATGGGCTGGAGTAGGCCAACCCGCAACACTCCAGCCCGCTCCACATCATTTACAACAGCGGGGTAGAAATATGTACACCTTTATTGAGCACGTTCTTAACAATATGATAATACTGATTGACGGAGATGCGGCTGCCTGCTGATGCGTATGAATACTTTTCACGAAAATATCACGACGGAAAACGAAACGCAGTAAGATCCCAGTTTTGGATTTGCGTTTACGTTTAGGTAGTTTAGGGGATGAGGTCCATTTCCACAAACTCGCGCACTACGGTGGTGAGGACTTCGTTGGCCGCCTTCCCGCCGGATTGAAGCATCAGGTCGAGTAAGGCGTCGGGGTTCGAGGCGAGCATCTCCTTCACCTCCTCTATCGGCAACTGCTCCTCCGGGGGCGTCATCATCTGGGGCAGGAAGAAGGCGACGATCACGTAGCCGTACAGGGCGTGCGACTTCAGCTCGTCCCGGACCGTCTGCAGTGTCGGCATCACTAGGGACAGAGGGAAATCGGGTTAGCGTGCTGGTGACCAGATGCGAGCGGAGGGGCATGAGCAACAAGACTGCTCACCAAAGTCCGGGTGAACGTCGTGACCCTCCAGGAGCCGGTCGACCGTGGACCTGAGGCTGTTGTAGTACTCCTGGAGCAGCGCGTCCCACTGCGTCGCCCGCAGCTCGGGCGAGGTGTTCATGAAAAGGAAGAACGACAGGTCGAGCGCGGGCGAGCAGTACTTGCTGTTCTGGAAGTCGAAGAGGCAGACCTCCTCGGGCCGGCCGCCCTCCCCGTAGCGGAACTGCATGTTGTTCCTGCAGAAGTCGCCGTGCGCGATGACGGCGACGTGCTCCCGGGGCTCGGACGCGCCGGTCATGACGGAGTACACGTCGCCGACCACGTCCGACATGCGGCGCAGCTTAGCCAGGCGCGCCGTGTCGCCGTCCTGGCGCAGGCGCTCCTCCAACAGGTCGATGCCGCGGTGCACCACCCGCTTCATCATCGGGGCCATCTCGACGCGCCACCGCTCGTTGTAGCACGACTCGCGCAGCAGCGGCACCACGCGCTGCAGGAACTCGTTCCGGCAGCGGGCCTGCAACACGGGGGGCGTCAGCGGGACGTTGGGGAAAGATCAGCTCCAGGACGAGAGGTCGACCGCTCTGGTTTTAAGTGTACATGGAATATCTGGAATTTTTGTGGAATATCTGGAAATATTTGATGGAATATCTAGAAATTTTTGTGGATCTGGAATACCTTTAAAATATCTGGAATATTTTTCAGTGTGTACATGCAATATCCAAGTGGTCCACCCCTCGCACCAGGACGGGCGTGCTCGAGACCCACCTTGGCGGCGTACGACCAGGCGTGCATGCGGCCGATGGCGCGCAGGGCCAGCACGACGTGCTCCCGGTCCAGGGCAGTGCGCTCTTTGGCCAGGCGGAAGCCCTTCTCCCGCAGGTCCTCCATGATCGTCAGCGAGATCACGCCGTTCCAGTGGCTTCGCGCCCAGTAGGACCTATAACAGAGATCGTGGTCAGGACTGCGAGGGGGCACCGCCGTGCGGGCAGGCAACCAAACGGGCACGCGAGCGCCCGGCGGCCCGCCCACCAGGCGCCGCTACCCACGGCCCACGGCTTCCTGGACTCACTTCGGGAAAACGTCGCCGACGGGCACTTCGGAGCCGGACGCGAGCTTCTGGAAGAAGGGGAAGACCTTGTTGTACATGTTGACCTCGTTGTCAGCCTGTGCGTCGACGTCGAAGAACTCCCCGTTGGTCTCACCCGGCACCATGCACTTGGACACTAACGAGACCGATCTGAAGACGGAGAACAGTTCTACGTGTTATAAACTCCGTCCTCTACAAAATTACCCCCCCCCCTCCTTACTTGCTGATTGAATTGAACTTGCCGTTTCTCTCCGCCGGTGCGACTGAGGTCGACGCTCGTCGTGAGCGTCGTGGAGGCGAAGTGGTCCTGGCCGAGGCCTCCGATGGGCGCGTTTCTTACGTCGTCAACTTGCCAGCCCTCGCCGAGCGTGCCGTCGGCCAGGAGGTCGGGCACAACCTTCTCCTTCAGAATCCTGGACATGCGCAGCGCCGTCGGCACGTCCTCCTCGCCCTTCTCGACGTTGTTGTTCATGTTGGCTCCTGCGAATATCGAGCATAACAAATGAAGAAATTGCATCATCCTAAAAATAACAAAAAAAACTCATTTGAGTCATTTTCAGTAGTTGACTGTCAAATATCAATGAGTTTATTTCTGCCTACATTTTTACTGGCTAAATGAAAAAAAAAACA
>NW_026267196.1:1404940-1410780 GCF_000697945.3 Frankliniella occidentalis
GCGAGGCTGTGCATGTGACAAGGACTGCGCCCTAGCGTGAGGACCACTGTGTGCGTATCTCTACCATCGCCGCCACGCGCACGAGGATCACGGCAAGCTCCGCCACGCCACGTAGTAACAGAGAGAAGGAGAAGGGGGGTGGGATGGAACGGGGAGGGGCGGGGGCGTAGCGAACAAGGGATAGTGTTCGCCACGTGGGCTGGACCCGGACACTGCACATTTTTGGTTTCGTGTCAAAAGAGAGGAGAGCGGATTAAAAAAAAGCGTTCGCAGGAATGACAAACCGCGACAAGATTTAATGAAAAATACAGCTATTGATTTTTCTTGTAACTTAGGAACATAGTGTTTATCAGTTTGGGTGAAATGTTATGGTAAACCATTTTTGTCAATGAAATTTACAACAAAAAGCAACATAAAGTGCTAATGAAATGAAACAAGAATGGGGAAAGTAAAAAAGACAGTGAACTAAAATTATGTCGGTAGCACATACTGAGCTGAAGCGCCGGGTGGGTACGCAGCCCACATGGCCGGCGTGCGTTGTTGGCTGTAAGCGAAAAAAGCTCGCACTTGCTCAATTATAACTGGATTAACGAACCTGAATGTTAATCCCATTCCCGACAAAAGGTAGCGAGTGAGAAGATTACGTAACTTAAAAATTACATCACAAAACGTGTTTCAACAAAATCACACACATACATACATGCATACACGTCACAAAACTGGCGGGCCGTTGCCGTCGTAGATCAACATTAACGGCTACTTAGGTCTCCCGACACTTAACCGGAATATCGATCGGAGTTGCCGTTTGGCATGACACGAGAGCGGAAACGCGATGTAAAATATGCGTGTAGGTGTCGGAGAGTGGGGTCCGGCGACCCGCCGTCACTTGTCACTTGACGGCACGGGCCAACGGGGCGGAGCGTGGCGGAGTGGCGGGCCTGTTTGAAGGGCACTTCTAGTACAGTCCCGTCAGCAAGCCCCCAATTATTGAGGCCCGGACCTCACGTGAGTAATAGGCACGGGCTTGCCCAGGTACTTCTCGTACAGGGCCTCCCAGAAGGCCTGTCGGGGAAACAGCTTGCCCGTCCGTACTTCCAAGTCGTCGTTGATGTACAGGTAAGGCATCGAGGACTCGGTGCACGGCAGCCACTCCACGGGCAGCACCTTGTCGTCGGCGCCGTTGGGCGCGGGGTTCCTGGGGGAGGAGAGTTTACGTGAGGAAACCTAGGTTCTGTCGGGGCGGCCGGCCTCGTTCGGCTGTCGCGCATACGAACCCCGTCTCCGCGAAGTTGGTCCAGATCTGCACCATCCGTCTGCGGCAGACCTCCTCCCGGCTGTCGGGCGTCAGGGTCGGGAGCGGCAGCAATCGGACGCTCGCCACGTAGAACAGATCGTCCCCGTGCGCGGCCCCTGCAGGCGACACGACAAGCCGTCACACATGACATGGTCGAGCGAGCGCCCGTCCCCACGAGCACGAGCCCACCGCGGACACCACACTTACCCGGGATCTTTGGCACGCCCTTGCCGAGCTTGGCCTTGCACATGGCCTTGAGGGCGTTGTACTTGCCGGCGAAGTCGAACTTGTAGAGGTACACGGGGGCGGTGTTGGCGGAGGCGTGCAGGTGCGTGACATTCGCGGTCATGATCATGAACATGAGGTCACCGTAGAGCTGCAACCGTTATCATGACTCGTCACTGCACCATACCACTTCACTGCAGCCGCGCCCCCGGGCGATCCTTGCATACCTCAATCCAGTCGGACACGTTCTCCTTGGTGAAGGCGCTGCCGCCCGTGTACTCCTCGAGGATCTCCCGGGTGCACTTGTCCCGCTGCTCTGGCGTGAGGCCGCGGCGCAGGTCCGGCGGTAAGAAGTAGTACGGCCGCTCGTTGATGTCCTTGTACGTCTTCTCCTCGCTGGTCAGGGCGACTGCAAGACGGCGGGGTCAAAGGTCAGTCACTGCCGAGCTGCGCCGGGCGATAGGAGGGCGACGTCGCCGTACTCACACAGCACCCAGACGAGGCCCTCGGCGCTGTTGACGCCCGTCAAGAGCGGCGCCTGGCTCGACCTGCCGTCCCGCACCATGGTTACCGGGTCCTCGGCGATGAACGCCCCGGGGAGGTCGGGCTCCACGACGGGCAGGAACATGAGCTCGTCCGTGGCGTCGTCCTGCAAAAAGCGGCGCCGCGGGGGCGCCGAGTCAGTTGGGTTGCCTACCCCCGGTGGAGGTGCCCAGCCAGTCATCTGGGTTGCCTTGCCCCTGGTGGGGGCGCCCTGACAGGCGGCCGGTGGTCGGGCTAAAGGCCGGGCGTTGCACCGACTGACAGCGTCGCGGCGTGGCGGTGGCGGCCGTCTATTTCCACGGCGGCGTGGCTGCAGCTGTGCCACGGCGTGCGGCGCCAGAGCCATATGGGGCCCCTCGTCGGCCACGCGCCGCACTCGCACCCAAAATAAAGAGGCATCGCACGCGGCACCGCTGCAGTGTTTACCGTCCGGAGGGCGGCCGCGACCTCCCTCAACGCGGCCCTCGGTGACGCACGCGGGACTGGCGGGACTTACGAACACGGGCGCCATCTTTTCGGCGGCGTGGAGGAGCTTGTGGCCGCTGACGGAGCGCAGGGCCTTGGCGATCTCGTCCGGGGTGTCCGCCTGCAGCCCCAGCTCCCTCGTGAGCGCGCGCGCGCACTTGGCGGCGTTCTGCGTGCACGCCCAGTGGCACGCCGACGTCCCGGAGCTGGCGATGATCCCTCGGAACAGGCCTGCGGGCGGCGAGGACGGGTTAGCGGCGGGTATACCCAAAGGGCAGCTGTCTACAGCCCTCCACTCCACTCACCCCTGGACAACGGCGACAGGTTGTGGTAGTGCGCGGACGCGCCCCCGGCGCTCTCGCCGTACACCGTGATGGCTGCCGGGTCGCCGCCGAAGGACTTGATGTTGTCGTACGTCCACCGGAGTGCCATCGCCTGGTCCTTGAGGCCGGCGTTGCCCGGGACGTCCTCGGTGCCGAGCGCCAGGAAACCTGCGGAGAAAAGTTTTGTGAGCGCCGCTGTCGGGCGGAAAAGGGCAGGCCGTGAGAACCGCGAGGACGCACTGACCGAAGGGTCCTAGGCGGTAGTTGATGGTCACCACCAAGAGGTTCTTGTCGAGGAACAGGTCTGGGGTGATCATGTCTGGGTTGCCATCACCATACTTGAAGGCGCCGCCGTGGATCCAGAAGATCACGGGCCGCAGCGGCCGCTCGGCTCTCTCCTCCTGTTCGTTCGCCTGCTCGGAGTACACCTCCGGCGCCGGGAACTGGGAAGAAATGTTCAATTTTGCTTCCATCTAGCTCCGCCCGCGGATAAAAGGCTTAGACGAGGAGCTAGGAGCGATCACTTCAAGAAACCCTTCCCTTCGCTCACTCAAAAAGAGATGAACAAAATTAAATTCAGAATAAAACATTTAAAATATGACTATAAACAATTGGCGTACACCCTTGATATCGTGTGAGCACCCCCTTCCCGTCGAGTCGAGCTCACCGTATCGGCTGGCACGTAGACGTTGAGGAAGAGGCAGTCCTCGCTCTGTTTTTTGTTGGCCAGAACCCGGTGGGCTAAGGTCGGAAGGTGCCTCAGGATGGCGATCACGTGCTTCAAGCTCTGCCAGTTGAAAAATAAGAATTTTTTTGAAACCTTATTGCAGGGCGATGTAACCAACCAGTCGCCCTCCTGGACCCCCGCACTTACAATGCCCTCGGGCGAGCTGAAGGGCATCGACGACTGGAGGCACCCGCTGCCCTCCTCCGAGGCGTCGCGGACCCCTGTCCACGGCTCGACGGGCTGCGGCGCTTTGAAGCGGAGCTCTCCGACGGGCGGTTTGGCGTAGGGCACGCCCATGAAGGCATGGTACCTGGTGCCCGCCGCCGTCACATCCGACTTGCCGCGAAGCTTCCCGCTTGCCACCTCCGCCTCGGGCCCTGAGACGGGGAGCAGAAACACGAGTGAGCGAGTGAGTTAGTATTTGTGGAGCGCGCGCCTTGTTAGTGCAGCCGGGGAACTTTATAGCTTTTTCGCGCGCTTATTTTTAGAATAGCAGGAAAACCGCTTCGAGACGAGCAGCCAGCGATGGCCCTGATCGAAGGAATCCGAAGTGCGAGCGGCCCATCCGAAAGAATTCGAAGTGCTGGAGACCCATCCGAAAAAGTCCGATTTGGTTGTGTACTAATCCAACAAAGTTTACATTGGTAACCTTAACACTGTCTAAATGCTATTGGCCTTCAAAGTTACGCGACTTCTCAAGCACCGAATGTCACTTCGAACTTTATTGGGTTAGTACAAAACCTCATCGGACTCTTTCGGATGGGCCGCGCGCACTTCGGACTCTTTTAATACGTAGTGGCCATCGCCAGGCCCTCGGTGGAAGAGAAACAAAAATGACGCGACTAGATGCACCCAAAAGATAAAGCAAAAGGATTGTCTGGAGAGTTCGTCCGATTTTTTTTTTAATTTTTGTTTTCAGGTTTATCGCGCAAACCCACGGGAGTTGAGCGCCTGCGAGGCTTGGGGTAGGCCACCCCGCAGTACACGCGTGCGCGCCAGGCAGGATGTTGCCTACCTACAAGGCGCCATGAGAGCTCGCATAGGCATAGGTTGGCAGGTTCGTGTAACGGCGGACGACAATGACGGGCGTACTTTCTAGACGATTACTACACTACTAAGTAAGTGCGCGACGCGTCGCAGACCCGCGGAGACCTCTGAGGGTGACCTCGTCCTCGTCGTCGGCGCTTTCGTAAGGTGTCGCACGATGAGTCGGCAGCGATGAGCCTTATCAGGGGGATTTTCACTTCCGAAATAAGGTCGCACTCGTACACACTTGCACGCGGAACAATAATTATTGCCGGAAAGTACGAGACAAAGCCGAAAGGGTGCGAAGTATGAGGCGCAATAACTCGAAACGATCGGCGTAATAACCGAAACGGCCCTGAAAGGCCACGCATTAGCCTGTAACTCTTGTGTGCCCCGGTGATTTCCCCAGAGTCACCCAGTGTCACCTAGTGGCCCGATACTGCGCATGGATCATTGCGTATTACGAGGTGCGGGCGCGCGGAGGAGCAGGCCGTGCTCGAGCAAAGGAGGGGGGGGGGGAGAAAGATAAACATGACTAGACGAGAGAGGGAGACGCGCATACACATAGGAGACGGGGCGGGGCACGGCTCCTGGTACAATGCCAGTTTACGGCGACCGCGACGTCAAACAACGCATTTATACCGATTTATACTCATCCGTAATGGAAGAGGGAGAAAGGTAAGGAGGTGCGAAACTCCGTGACAAACAATGGTTCGAGAATCCCAGGCCGCGAGCGACAAATTGGGAGAGCGTGCTTGATCGCGTGCACGTTGGAAAAAAAAGAGCGGGGCAGTTTGATATGGTGATGTTGTTCATTCCGCCCCTAAATTGCCCTGATGGCAGCCCGATTGCCACCACTAGTCAATAACTAGTACCCATGCGACCGACAGCGGCCTCCCAATGAGAGACCCCGCCATTCTTTTGTTTTCACCTGCTGTCGCCAACCGGATCTGATGTCGGTGGCTAACGATGTACTTACTGTGCTGGGACCACGAGTAGCCCATGGTGCCGTCCTCGTCCTCCTCGGCCGCTCTCCTCGGACGTGTGACAGCAGGACCCGACGGCGCGCGGTCTGCCCTGTAGACACATCGATAACCCACCGGGTCTTATCAGAGACAACCTTCGCGGGCGGGGCGGTGCCGGCGCGGCCAGCTGAAGTGCGCGCCGGCCGGGCTCCGAAGGGAATCCTGCTTCAATGGAGAACGTGACCCTATAAAGTAAAAGAGCAGGAAGATGG
>NW_026267196.1:1416566-1419109 GCF_000697945.3 Frankliniella occidentalis
AAAAAAAAAAAACACAACATTACTAAAAACTATTAAGTGACTTTTTTGTGGTTTGCATCCCCGATAATCGCGAAAACCTCACGATGGGCTGATTTTGAGTCATTTTTAATTGCTGACTGTCAAAATTAGTCTCTTTCTATCTACAATTTGACTAGTTGAGAAGAACACTACAAAAAATGACCGTAAAGTGACTTTTTTGTGTTCTGTTGGGACTCCCTCGCTGCACTCGCGTTTATCTGCGTGCGGATCCAGATCCCCGCCAAACGATCCGCAGAACAACACCAGACAATACCCGCGAGACCCACGCGGCCGCCGAGTCGCGCGACTCCCCTTATCAACTTTCAACTATTGGAGTGGCTACCCAATGGGCAATGCCGGGAAGGGGTGTCCGTACGTCACGCAATTTGCGGGAGACAGAGAGGCTACGTTGTTTCGCAACTGACTCGCCATCTCAAGAAGCGTCCCAGTCATGTTTGGTACGAAGCCGTAGCATCTCTCAGTCGCTCACAAATCGCGTGACGGACGGACATTTTTGACAATTTCTCCTGGAATTGCCCCCATCAGATAGGGTTGACCTGACCAGTCCGAAAAGCAGTTGTTTAGATATCGGTGAGTGGTGACTGCGCAGCAGGAGACGGACGGTTGCCCATACTGACGCGTATGACTGGCGGCAAATTCTCCAGTCTCCCGACGCTCCCCCCTCCCCCCTCCTCACCCCGTTCTCCTATGCCCTCTGTTCGTCCGCGCCGTCCGTCGGCGCCCGGCCCAAGTCCGCAAGCTTCGGCTGCGGCAGGTTCACTAACTGCGTGGGTCTTATTCAGTCGTGACAGAGCCAAAATTAAAAAAAATTATCGACACTTTGTAAAGATGAAGTGTGTCAGTGCCGGCACTAACCGCGTTTTAAAATCAAAGTTATCAAGAATTTCGGCCATGCGCGGCCGATAGGGCTTAGACTCGGGGTCTCGCGGTGCCAAACTTGGCCAACGAGTACTAGACTTCGGCAATTGTCTTATGAGCAGGATGCGAGGTGCGGTAGTGCAAGTGCGCCACGAGCACGTTGCACTCGTCACACCCGTCACGCACGTCACGCACGTCACGCACGTCACAAACGTCACGCACGTCACAAACGTCACACACGTCACACGCAACACAAACCTAAGACGAGCGCAAACACGGATGAACTGCCTGCCGAGCGGCCGTATATTCTCCACACTGTGCTACTAACAGCCTGCAGCCTGCAGTGGCAGTGGCGGGCCCACCGAGGTCAACCCAGCCTCCAAATCTCCCACCACTCTCCTTCGGCTCCGCTCCTCCGCTCTCCCACCGCGCCCGGCGCCCGGCTCTGCCCTCTCCCTCGCACTAGAGAGTGTAGCTGGTGTAGCTGACGAGCTAGGCGGCACATGTGACGTGGAGCGGTCCGAGCGGTCCGGCTGAGTGCCACAACTCTGACAGCCGACTGATTCCGAAGAGCGCTCTCCTATACCTTCCGTATAGCTCCATCCTTGTCGCACTCATGGGGAAGCTCCCCTTGAGCGCTCTTCGGAATCAGTCTGCTGTAATCGGCTCTCTGTGGCTGGTTGCCTCGTGGGAGGCGTGTCGAGAGGACGAGGGAGTGTCAACGTGTCAACTATGCTGACACAGGAGGACCGGAAGCGACGAGGTAGACGAATCCACGTGCCACCTAACCAAAAACATAGACCGGCCGTCCGTCACTGGCTGTTCTTCCAGCGTTCGTCATCGTCTGCTGCGACAATATCCCATGCTGAAGGATCGAGGCGGCGCGGCGCGGAGTATCGTCAGAACCGCGGCCGCGCGGTCGTCCCCGCGGGCCCGTCAGTTGAAGCACGCCCGCGCTAAGCGACGGTAGGGGTGGCCCGTTCTCGCCATCCCCCTCGCCCCGGTCCGGTCCGGTCGCCGGGTGCGCGCTGGTGCTACTTCGCGGCGGTGGCGGTGACCACTGGCAGCGACCACGGCCGGACACGACGCCCGCCGGGCCCTGGAGGCCGCCCCGGAGCAGCGCCCCGGCCACGCCGCCGAGGCCACTGAGCACCACCATGTGCCGGGGCCGTGCTGACCAGCCGGGGCCACCCGAGTGCCGTCCAGGAGACTGCCGAGCCGACCACCTGGGACCACAGGAGGGCCGTCCAGGAGACTGCCGAGTCTGCTGCCTGGGACCACCCGAGTGCCATCCAGGAGACTGCCGAACCGACCACCCAGGACAACCCGTGTGCCCTCCAGAAGTGTGCCGCACTTATTTGTCTTGGTAGGTACTCCGTCCTACCTTCGGACGACGCGAAAAATCTCTGAGTAAGGCCTTAAGCGTCTCTATAGTATCCATGACATTATCGTGTGAAAAGCATATGCATTTTGTCGGGTGCTGGGAGGCAGAAAACAGATGGAGACGGAAAGAAGGGATCGCACCCCTTTTCACCTTACCCCATACGCTTTCCTCCAATAACCCCCTTTGAGGGACGCCGAAAACTAGGCAACTTGCGCAGCAATGTACCCGAAGGCGTGCAAGTGGTCTCGCGCCCCTGCCCTGG
>NW_026267196.1:1419324-1420015 GCF_000697945.3 Frankliniella occidentalis
AACATGAGGGCCGGGCCGGGCCGGCCACCACCACCGGGCCACTACTGGGGGGCGCCCTCCCGGGGCCGGCCCATTCCAGACCACTCAAACGCGCCCCATCCCACCCCTCAAAAAAAAAAAAGAAAATCCTACCCCCTGGCCGTATGCAGAAAGTTGACCATCGCGATCCTCCCTAGCCCGTCTTCATTAGGTCGAGCAGTGCCGACGGGTCGATGCTCGCCCAAACAAACGCCGGGGCCGCCAGGTCCGCGGGGCTTTCTTCCGCGAAGAACACCTCGCCGACAATCAATCGGGCCGCTGGACACCATGCTGCTCCGGGGCGAGGCACCCGAAAAAGTATCGACAAACAACCTCGTCGCCTCCTCCTCCTCCTCTGCGTGGGCAGCCGGGTGAAAATTGCCCGGGACTCCCCCGAGGCGGAGGGGCGGCGGGGCGGGGACGTGCGCGGGGTGCCGCTCTGTTGGACCCGGTTGGACCTCTATCCGACCTTCGAAGAGGTTGTGCACCCGCGAGCTTCGATTGCGAACTAGGCAATCAGACGATCCACTCACACCTGTCACTTCAGTTGGCACCACTTTCACTCGATGGTGCAACCGCGCGAGTTGTGCCCGGTGCCCGCCCCGCCCCACGGTGGCTGCCCAAGGACTCAAGTCGCCCACGCACCCGCGCGTCGCGCGCGGTATCAACGACC
>NW_026267196.1:1421248-1422764 GCF_000697945.3 Frankliniella occidentalis
CGTGGAGGGGGAGGGGCTGCCGGCGCGGTCTGATCGCCGCGGTGGTGCCGGCCCGGCCCTCGGGCCCGGCCCAGCCGGCGTGGTGCGGGCGGGGCAGACGGGGACGGGGCAGACGGGGCTGGCAGCGAGCAGCACGCCGGCAAGCCGACCACTCTACACTCAGTCCGCGACCGAGCGTGGCCACAGCGTGGCAGGGTAGACGCGCGCCGGCAACTTTGCAGCGCCTCGAGAGTACGCGAGCCGCGAGGACCCCGTCGAAGACCAGTGCACCACCGCGTCGTCCCGAACCGAGGGCCGCTCGCGGATCCTGGATGCTGCCGATCGCCGCTGAGGGCGCCGCGAAGACGCCGAGCACCACGACGACGTCGTCGTTCCGCCCGCGACAAGGACAAGACCGCCTCAGGGCAGGTGTCGACTGACGACACACCACTCGGAAGCTTTGGGTGAGTAAGGGCGACTGGAGATGGCTATGTGGAGAGGTCCGCGGAGAGGACCCGACAGCTGTCACACATACGTCAGCGAGCGCGGCGGCGCGCGGCGTGGCCCGGTCCTGCGGGACGGGTATATCGAGTCAAGCCCAGTCAAGCCGCAGCTTCGCCCGCTTCGCCAGCCACGCCGGAGCCACGCGTTCCCCGAGTGCTCGCTTCCCCTCGCCCCGCGGTCCCCGCGGACCCAGGACCAAGTCCGGTCTCGCGGTCCCCTCCTCCCATGTGTGCGCTCAGGCAGCGACATGGTCACCGCGTCCCCTACCAGCGCAACGCGTAGCCCGGGCGCCGTGGCGGAGGCACGCGTCGCTTTGATAAGATTGGATGAGTGCAATCACGCACCGTGATCGTCAGCAGCGGTAATGGGCGCGCCGAGTTGAGACGCGTGAGGTGATGGCTGTGATAGCCAGGGGGTTGCCGTCGTCAAGCTTGATAGCCAGGGGCCTGGCGCAGTGTAAGCTCGATAGCCAGGGGGCTGCTTGATAACCAGGTGGCTACCACAGTTAAGGTTGACAGCCAGGGGGCTGCTTGATAGCCGGGTGGTGGCTGCCGCCGCGTGGTCTTGACATCCCGTGGGGCGGGAGGGGGCCGACCGCGGGTGAAACCTTAGCCGATAAGGAACCGCGGTCGGCACCGTCAGGTCAGGCTCAACAGGCTGAACCTACTGGTACACTGACCACGTGCGGTTTTACGGCTTCGGCTTCGGTCGCCTCGGCCGTCATCAACGTTGCCAGGGGCGGGAGAGACTCGTCGGGAGAGCGGTTGATGGGCGGGCGAGGAGTGGAGGAGGATGGGGGTGGGGGCGATGGTGCGTTTTGGGAGGCCACCACCGTATTGGATGACTTTGTCGAAACCCTTGAGATCCCTCGCCGTCAGGGTCAAGGGAGAGGAAGGGGGAGGGAGAGAGGACAGAGATGGGCAGAGTGAGAGAGAAAGTTTGAGAGCGAACGTGACAAGGTCAAAGTACCATTGTAAATAATGCACAGAGTCCGATAGTGTCCCTTAGGAGGAAGAGCTGCCGGGTCACCCGT
>NW_026267196.1:1422814-1429344 GCF_000697945.3 Frankliniella occidentalis
CACCGTCACCGACATGACGCTCACGCGCGAGTCTTGCCCGCAGTGCGTGGTCACCATGGACATCCCGCGCTGCTCCTGCAGCATCCAGAACCCGGGCGACCCGTCGGCGCCGCCCAAGACCTTCACCTTCGACGGCGTGTACCCGACGGGCTCCAACACGGAGCAGCTCTACAACGAGATCGCCTACCCGCTCGTCGAGGTGAGTGAGTTGAGCGCCTCGCTCTTATGTTGACTCCCGCGCTGTCGGGGAATCCCCTCGGTGATTGTAATGACGTGGATGATGGTTCTGCCCCCCCGCGCGACCGCGAACCGAAGCGCATGGGCGGCGGCGGTGACCTTCGCTGCGCTTCGGCGCCTCTCGTGCAGCGAGCAATTATAACGTCATTCTGATGCGATACGCCGCGGGACGGTTCACTCGCAACAGCTGTGACTCGCGGGCGTCCGCACTCCTCCTGGAGCAGGACCATAATGTCGGGAAGGGAGTCCGTCCTCATAATGCCTCGTGTGTTGTTGTTTGGTGCGCGTGCAGGGCGTGCTGGAGGGGTACAACAGCACCGTGTTCGCCTACGGCCAGACGGGCTGCGGCAAGAGCTTCACGATGCAGGGGGTGCGCGAGCCCGCCAACCAGCGGGGCATCATACCGCGCGCCTTCGAGCACGTGTTCGAGGCCGTGGCCGTGGACGCCAAGCACCGCTTCCTCGTGCTCGCCTCCTACCTCGAGATCTACAACGAGGAGATCCGGGACCTGCTCGGCCCAGACCCGCGCCGCGGCCTCGAGCTGCGGGAGAACGCGGAGAGGGGCGTGTACGTGCACGGTGAGTCGATGCAGTCGGAAATAACTCGATACGGGCCATTTTAGCTAGTTTTGGTCGGTTTGGGGTGACTCGCCTTCTCTGACGCCGTGCTTGCTTTCAGACCTCTCCTCGCATCCCGTGCAGAGCGTCGCGGACTGCGAGCGCCTCATGGATAGGGGGTGGCGGAACCGAGCGGTGGGCGCCACCCTCATGAACGCCGAGTCGTCCAGGTAAGTGCGGGGCGGGGCTCTGGAGTGCGGCGATCTTTAATTTCAAGCGACCTCGTGATTACTGACCTTGCCCCTCTCTCCCGCCGCAGGTCGCACTCCATCTTCAGCATATCGCTGGAGATGATGGCGGTGGAGGAGGGCCGCAAGCCCGGGCTGGCCGGGCCCGCGTCGGCCAAGGCGTGCGGCCTGGGCGAGGGGCGCATCCGGCGGGGCAAGCTCAACCTGGTGGACTTGGCGGGCAGCGAGCGCCAGGCCAAGACGGGCGCCACGGGCGAGCGCCTCAAGGAGGCCATGAAGATCAACCTGTCGCTGTCCGCGCTGGGCAACGTCATCTCGGCGCTCGTGGACGGCAAGAGCAAGCACATCCCCTACCGGGACTCCAAGCTGACGCGCCTGCTGCAGGTAAAAGCGCACAATAGGCTAACCCGCGCGCGAGCCGATCGACCTATGCATCCGACCGGAAAGCGACCGACGAATGTCCACTCGGGCGATGGGAATCACGGTAAACGCTTGACTTCCAAACAATATTTGGACGTCGCACACGTCGGCTGGTCGACACGACAGTGCAGGGTGACCGGATCGCGGCCCTTCCTAGCAGCGGCGTATGAATGAAAAATTCAAAGGTCGCTCCGCGGGGCGTTACCCCCCGAAGTCCAAGCCGTCGTCGAAATGCGTAGCGTGGGAACAGGGGGAGGGGCGGGGCGAAGGATGAGTGGAGGGGGCGGGGACATTGCCACTCAATACCTCTCAATCGATGTGCTGCTCCTGTGATGCCCTCCTCGAAAGGGTCAACGCTATGCACGCCCGGACAACCAGGAACCACGTAACACCGTGTGGCTCCGCGCGCCCCCTCAAGTCGACGTTGTTGTTGTTGATGTGTGCAGGACTCCCTCGGCGGCAACACCAAGACACTCATGGTGGCCTGCCTGTCGCCCGCCGACAACAACTACGACGAGACGCTCTCCACGCTGCGGTACGCCAACCGCGCCAAGAACATCAGCAACCGGCCGCACATCAACGAGGACCCCAAGGACACCATGCTGCGCGAGTACCAGGACGAGATCCGCAAGCTCAAGGAAATGCTGGCCTCGGGGGGCACCGCCCTGACCGCGATGCTCGGCGGCGGCGAGGCCAAGGAGGAGGTCGTTCTGGGTGTGTCTTCGACCTCACCTGCTAATGACTGATTATTTTTCCTCAAACCATTTTTCCTCAAGGCTCTTTTTTCCTTGCGATAACAGATGCGGACAAGATTCGGCGCGAGTACGATCAGGAGATGGTGCGGCTGCGCGAGCAGTACAAGGCCGAGCAGGACTCGAAGGCCCAGCTGCAGGCGGACCTCCACCGCCTACGCGTCCAATTCGAGGAGAACATGGCGCAGGCCGAGGCGCAGAAGAGCAAGGCGGACGCCATCGCAAACGGCGGGTCCCCTGTTTCCCCGGGGTAAGCACAACAAACAAGACAACAAGGAGCCCCTTGCTTTCAATGTCGCTTGGCTCTATGCAGCCCGCACACCTGCAGAAACATTATGTTCAGCCTCACCAATACTCACTCTGTGTCGTTTGTGTCTTAGGGAGGCCAATTCAAAATCTAACGCCGCGAGGGAGAAGGTGCTTCGGAGGTAAGTGTGTCCAATTTTTTCCGCTCCACCCAGACAAAATACGTTTAGTGTGCAGGCGCGTTGTTACTGTGAGATCTTGTAGTAAAGCTTTTTGGTATCTTTTTTCCATTTGCTGCTAGTGTTTGTCCTCTGATTATAACCACTTGCATTTTCTTTTTCAGGCTGCAGAAGTTGGAGCAGGCGATGGTGGGCGGAGAGCGGGCCGACGACTCAGCGCTCAAGGAGCGGCGCATGCGGCGGCGGCGCGCGGCGCAGCAGCGGCTGCAGATGCTGTCGCAGGTGCTCGCCAAGGTGGAGGACGAGGAGGGCATGGTGCTCAAGGTGTACGACGACATCCAGGAGGAGCTGCGCGTCAAGACGGAAGCCCTGCGGAAGAACAGGCAAAAGGTAAATCTTTTTAATATGGCGTATTCCCTTGCTTCTGTGCTGGGAGAGGGGGCCAAATGATGCCACATGGAATCCTATGGTCCCCCAGGTCCGCGCGCTGGACAGGGAGATTTCGGATCTGCAGAGCGAGTTCGAGAACGAGAGGACGGACTACTTGGAGACGATCAGGAGGCAGCAGCGACAGCTCCAGCTCGTGAACCAGATTCTTGAGAAGATTGTCCCGACCCTTCGAAAGGAGTGCAATTACAGGTTTGTACATAGACGTTGAGTCTGCCAAGGCTGTTGATATGCCCCCCCCCCACACACACATACACACAAAAACGACTGTTTTCCGAGCGACGATAAAGAAAACGCCTGCGACGCGCTGGGTAGGCCAACCCGCCCGGCAGCTGAGTGCGGACGGTGGCCCGCCCTGAACGCTTAGGTGCCGAAGGGGAGTGATTAAAGAGCCTCAGAGTGGGGCTGGGGTCTTTTTAGGAGTGGTGTGGCACCCGTTTATATCCATCTAATTGCACCTCTCTGCGCAGTAACGTGGAGCGCATCAAGCAGGAGGCCGCGTGGAGCGAGGACCTAGAGCGCTGGCGCATCCCCGAGCTGTGCGTCTCCAGGACGAAACTCCCTCCTGCAAGTGAGTCCTGTCCGGCCGTATTGAAACGGCGCACTTGAATCGCTCTTCCAGTCTTCTAACCTAACCTGAAACAATGGACACTGACGGAATATCTGCAGATGACGCTTTTGCCTAAACTAAACCTTACTGAACACGCAGTCCCTTTCGACAACGCGTTCGTGCGGCACGCCCTGGACGGCCTGACCAACGGGGTGGCGGCCACCAACGGCTCCGGCAGCAAGGGCTCGAGCAGCAAGAGCAGCGCCAACGGCTCGGCCAGCCTGGAGGCCAGCCCGGAGAACTCGGACCGGGCCTCGTCGCCGGGCTCGGACGACGGCAGCGCCATCATCCTCCAGGTAGAGTTGGGGCGCGGGGCGCGGGTCGGGCCAGAGGTCAGGGCGCGGAGGGTCGGCGCGCCCCTAAACAGGCCATGGCGCGTCCCATGAATAAGTGACGTGACGAGAATGAGTCCCCGCCGCGGATACCCCGCGCTGGAGCGCCGGGTCGATCCGGCCAGAGGCCCTGCCGGGCCGGAGGTCGCCGACGGCCCGCGGCCCGCGGAGGGTATCAACGGCGGCGAGGTCGGGGTATCGCCGCCCGAAAGCGCGCGCTCTCTCACTTGACCCTTTTCTGTGTGTGCCCCGCAGAAGCTGGCGCGCAGCGAGGCGGAGGACATCGCGGGCAACTACTTTAAGCCGCGGCGCGCCAATGAGCTGCTGACGCGCGCGCGCGCGCAGCGGGACGCCGCCCGAGTGATCAGTAGGTGGAGGGGTACGAGTCACCCGAGTCACGAGCGCGCAGCGCCGGCGGAGAGGCCGGCGGCCGGGACGTCCCTCACGAGCGCGCGTGTTGCAGGGGCCGTGCGCGAGAGTCGCCTCAACGGCCTGGACCTGCACAGCTCCATGGGCGCCCTCAACACGGTCGGCGGCGCGGGCCTGGCGCCCTCCGGTGGCAGCGGCGGCGCCGGCGGCGGCCCGGCCACCGCGCTGCAACTCAACTCCAGCTGGGGCTCCGGGCAGACCGCCAGCGGCTGGGTCGGTGAGTCTCCGGGAGAGGGGCTGGCGGGGGAGGGGGGCGGCTGGAGCGCCCGGCCGGCAGGCAACCCATCCGACACCGCGCTGTTGCAGGCTCGCCGGACCTGGCGATGCGGAAGCCGGCGCGCCTCGAGGCGCTGCCCGTGCTGGACCGCAAGCGCAAGACGGCGGCCGGCGACCTGCACACGTTCGAGCTCATCTGACCCCGGGCGGCCGGGGGTGGCCCCGCGCTCCCCGCCCCCCGACTGGCTGGGCCTGGGCCCCCGATGCTCTTGCTGACGGCGCCCGGCCGCGCCGCCCCCGTGCGGATCACCCAGCCGAGCTGAGCCGCAGATGATCTTCCGGAGGATTGTCGCTATCGCCGTCCTGGCGCGTCTGGCGCCACCCCGAATACGCGGGTGCTAAAGCCCCGCTGTCAGGCGAGCGGGAGGATTAGCCCGGCGACTGCTCGAGTCGCGCGCTCCTGAAGGACGGACGGGATTGGACCTCGGAGCAGGGGAGGATGTCTGGGACAGTTAAGTCCACGTCAGCTGATGACCCAACCCAGACTCCTCCTGGTGAAGGAAAACTCGACCCCCCGCGAGTACCCAGCAAGCGCAGTGCCGCGGATGCTTCGGGCTGCTCGAGTTCGGGTTGGTGTGCGAGCGAACACGCCACGACGTGCGTTGTGGCCCAGCACGCGCCGAACACGCTTACGGAGGCGGCACCTTGTCCCGCCGATCTAAACAGAATGATTATACGGGTTCGGCGAGGTGGGCTCGTGGGCTCGGGACCGGCAGGCGCCGCCTGCGCCGCCTCGTCCTCGCGACGGACGCCCTGTACCCCCTCTCCCTCTATTGCATCTGAACGTGGACATGAACATTGCACTGGTGAAAATGTTATACGTAGTTTCCATTTATTTAATCTTGTGTGAGTCAGTGAGCTCAAAGTTTATCCACCAACGTGTTTCTTTATCAGACTCTGATAAGGAATTGTCTAAAAGATTGATCCCTTATTTGCCTCTGAATGTAAACACAAATTATTTACTTAAATATAGAGTGGGACCATTAAACTATTAACAATTTACAATTTTGAATTAAAACCTCTTATGAAGAGAACATCTTAAAACTAGTAACGGAATTGGAAAATTTCCACCCTTCAAACCTTGAACTTTATGACTATCGCTATCAATAAGAGATAAAACATACAGTATGAAAAGATGTCCGTGAGTTTCAAATGCTAGCATTCATCTCCTATCGCCTTCAGTTAGATCCCTAGATTTGATGTGATGGACCTTGCAAGTGAAATTGTTTACTTTCTCAGTCCGTCATGCTCTTTAGGGGAAACTAAAGTGTGCTCTTCCAATCTGTTAATTTACTATCCATTTATGCTCCTCTCAAAAAGGTTTATGTGATATACATTTTAAGTCAGATTTATATGAATATTTTGTCTGTAACTCCCTGTCAAATTGAAAGATCCAACCACTGAAACGCTTTTCTGCGTCTCAAAACGATGGGGTGTAAGCTTGATGTGGAAATAATTACTTTCTCAAGTGTGAACCGTGTAAACCGGCCTGTAAATAAAACGACAATTATTTTATCCGTTTTTGAGTAATGAAGTTAACACACATCTCCGCTCCTGCCCCTCGTCCGATCGGTCGATGACAGTGCGCGGCGCCAGAGGCGCCAGGTGGTTCACGACCCACAGGATCACACCCGTCGACGCATTAGCTGCCCGCCTCTAACCACGGGCGACAGGCGCGGGGGCGCGAGGCGCGAAGGCGCGGGGCGCAGGACGACGGCGGGCGCGAACCGCCGCCATCTGATCTGATCTGCCTTCCGCTGCGACACAACGCGCGGCCCCCCGCCGCCCCGGCCGCAG
>NW_026267196.1:1429394-1433526 GCF_000697945.3 Frankliniella occidentalis
TAGGGCTACTTATCGACGCGTGGCGCGGTGCTCGCTCGTTTGCGCGCACGCGGTCCGCCCTGACCACCCCCGCGCTGATGGCCCGCCGACCCGACGCGAGCAGGCCGCGATCGCTTCAGACTCGTACGCACCACCACCACTACTGTGTGCCGTCGTCGGCTTGTAAAGGTCATGACGCTGTCACGGCCGGGCCGGGCAGTCCCCTCCTCGCCCATAACAGCAGGGAACTCGGGCGTTCCACACCTTAGACAGGGGGGCGCCCTTGAGGAGCCTCATGATGGTAGGTAACGTGAGGTGAGGAGCCCCTACTCATGCCCCCAGAAAAGCAAAACTCTAAACTAAAACTTCGATCAGGGAAACTGTTCCTGCTCTAGCGCTCCTGTAGAAATGTGGTGGATCTTAATTGAAGATGAGCGGGAATAGGAAAATTTTCTTGTATCCAAGAAAAGAAGGCATGCATTCGACCATGAAATAAACGAGAATGGAGGCGAAAATGACCTTGTCGTTTGTCAATGCAAAATTCCTCAAGGATTCGATTTTCCGGCTGTACGCCTACTGCCCACCCACTACGCTTATGCATTTGCCATGTCGCCCTGGCGACACGCGGAGAGTCACGGCACCTCGCCGCGTCCGAGTCATGGCACGTCAGCGACGAAATTGGCTGTGATCAGGCGCCGAAAGGAGGGGCTTTGGGAGAGAGCGCTCGCCACGGTCGTGCGACCAGCGGCGCTCGTCTGCTCTGTCCTGCCCCTGTCACTCCCACCCCTACATGTGAATACAATCACTTTTCTCTGCCGTCACGGCAAGGGCTGTCTCCTTCCGCTCTCCGCTATTCTTCCATTCCGGCCACCTACTCGTTGGCACTGGGGAGAGTTATTCATAGTTGTCATTATTGCACCCCTCCCCCCCCCCCTTTTTCCCCAGCTACCCCTTCTCTGCTTTCCGATCGATCGCCATATTGATCCTAGTCTGAGCGGGACTTTGTGGAGAGGGGGGGGGGGCAGAAGGAGTTTGCCACCGCGATTCCATGTCCAAACAAGAGGGACGCATGCTATTGACTGTGCGGTGGCCTCAGGATGCCTCGCACCTCGCGCCCCTGCCGACCCCGGCGCGCCGCGGCCCCGCCACCAGCAGCGGCACCCACTCCAGGAAGTAAATATAAGGCCGCGAAGCGGATTGCAAAGTGGCCGTATCGACAACCCATCATCGCGGTTGTTTTGTGCATTACGGGGGGAAAGAATTGAAACACCAACATCAGTGCGCGCGGAACGGGGAAAGAAGGGACGCGGGGGTGGGGAGGGCGCGCGCCTTTACCGGCGGAAAGTGGAGTACCGTGCCAAAGCGGCCCGCCCAGCCCGGACCGACCGTCTGGACTTCCCTGCCGGTCAACACGCTGCAAATCTCCCATCATGTAAATGAGCAGACGCGGATTGGACGGCGTGGGGGGAGGGTTACGGTTGGTGCCCGTTGGAACTACTGGGAACCCCCGTGCGACGACGACGTTCCTCCGCCCCCGCGCGCCGCGTTCCTTCCCCCGGCCCAAACGAGGCGCCCGCCTGCGCATAAGTTATTTCTGAGGAGGCCGGGGGGGGGGGTGATGAGGTGAAAGGGCAGCGGGGCGGCCAGGCCAGGCCAGCTAACAGGTGCTGTCCACGCGACACGACTACTGGCCGGGCCGGGTCACCAACACACAACACAACCCCTGACCTGTGACCCACTGGGCGCCGGGCGCCGGTGCAGCAGCACAATTACATCGTGGTCGCGCTCATCGAGAACATGGGGGCCGGGCCGGGCCGGCCACCACCACCGGGCCACTACTGGGGGGCGCCCTCCCGGGGCCGGCCCATTCCAGACCACTCAAACGCGCCACTCATTTCCCTTCGCCGGTAATCGCTCTGGGGCAGACAGGGAGGAAAAAAAGGGGGGTGGGGGGCATAGTCCGCACTACGCCTCGTTCTTCACCTGCATTTTCATTTTTTTTCCCCTCTGAAAATAATTTCCCTTCCTGGTGGTAACGTTGTTTTCGAGAGTATCGGGGTGAGTCGCTTCGCATTCGCTGGGAATAGTTCAATGGTTTTAAGGATTAAAATAAACTGCAGATGTTCTGTATATGTACATAATTGGAAATCACGAAAAATCTGTACGGAGGTGTCCACTGTCAGCAATCAGTTCCACGCGCATACATTTTACAGACAATCAGAGTAATAGCAAAAGAGTATCTGCAACAGTGATGAAAACGGCCCATAAACTTCCTCGGGTTCGTGATAAGGGATAAGGGATCGTCCGCGTGCGCAGAAAGTTCGTCCGTTTTTCTGAGATTCATTCAGCATATTACGGGGGCCAGGCGCCTGCGAGACTCCGTGTAGGCCAACCTGCAGTACACGCATGCATCGCATGCAAGATGTTGCCTAGCCTACCAGGCGCTACAGGGTGGGTGATCCGCGCCGTGGTTTTTTTCTGCTTATGCTGTACCGGATTCATGCGTGCGGGCGGGCTTGCCTATCGTCACTTGCCATGGCGCCTTACGGCCCCGTGCGAGTATGCAACCCGTCCGCACGCATGAATGCGGTACAGTATAAGCAGAAAAAAACCACGGCGCGGAACACCCACCCTGTATGAGCGCTTGCAGAGGCTAGACTTGGCATAGGTTCGGAACGACAAATGACGGACGTACTTTCTGGATGAACCCTGAGTAATCTGTACCGTGCCCGTCCTAATGTTCCCCTTTGTTTACAGCAACCATGGCGGAGCAAGTGAAGGTGGTGGTTCGCTGCCGCCCGATGAACGCGCGGGAGAAGGAGCTCAAGAGCAAGGTGAGCGGCATGACGACGTCTGACATCAGCACGACCCTCCACCGGACGATACGACTGCACTTCCATACCGACCGACCCGCTATAGGGGACAATCAGCGGGGGAGATCGACGGGGAGTGAGGGGGATGGAGTCGGGGGAGTCGTCCCCGGGGGACTGGCCCTGCGTCCACCCCACCCCTAACCCCTACCGAAAGGATTGTGTTGTGTTCGTGACTGTCGGACTTTCCAGAGGGGATGGGGTGGGGGCGGCGGGGGGTGACGGAGTGTTCTCGGAATGACTGGCTGGCTCAGTCATGTTAACCGAGATGGAGACATACCGCCGCATATATGCGGGAGAGAGAAAGAGGGTGACAGAGACGGCGAGCGACAGCGCGACAGGACAGGGACACCGGGAACAGCTCTGCATGTGTCAAGGGCGCGGCCGTTAATAAATCTCCCGCTTTTTCCATTGCCATTGCCGCCACGCCGGGGCCATACCGGACGGGCAATTAGAAGCGCGGCGGGGGGTGGGGTGGGGGAGGCCGCGGGTCAGGCGGCACAGCGTGGGCGAGGCACGCGCGGCGGGGAGGGAGGGCGCCCCGCGGCCCTGACGGGGCTGCAACAGCCAACGCGGGCCGCGATGAACACCCCCACTGCCTCCAAGGCAGAGGGTAGGGAGTAGAGCCCCGCAACGAGCGAGCTACGCGAGCTAGACCCCTTCTTCGGCGGGTGCATATGCGTACCCCGACCTCCCTCTCACCCGCCGGAGAAGGGGTCTAGCTCGCGTAGCTCGCTCGTTGCGGAGCTCTAGTAGGGAGTCTCGCACCCAGAGGACCGTTTAGTCCAGCACTTAATACAAAACCGACGAAATTTTAGCTCTGAAGACCCAAATTCATCCGTGGCGATGGCATAATTTAGTCCAGCTGACTTAATTTGATTGGTGCGGCCAAATTAAGTTAAAATGGTTAAAAAGGAGGTTCCTAATTTTTGTCGGTTTTAGGAACTAAATTTTGTTTCGAACAACCCTGATTCAGTTTTATCAACTAAATGGTTCTCTGGGTGCGGCCTCGAGACAGAGGGAGGGACGAAGACGGACCCGGCCTCGGGCTCATCCTCGCCGCCTCCTCGCCCTCACGCACAAAAGTGTTCGGGCAACTTGTCATGTGTGGTGTGCACCAAACGCTGCTGCTGCAGCTGAACCATGGCTCCGTTATTCAGTGTTTCCCACATTCTTCTTTTTCTCGGCTTTACCGGAATGGGTTATTGCGTAGCATACGTAGACTATGTAGTCTCTGTCTGTTCATATCCCATATCCCTCAACCGCGATCACTACACTCACAC
>NW_026267196.1:1433576-1436928 GCF_000697945.3 Frankliniella occidentalis
GGGGGCCCGAAATAAGCCCGGACGAGGAGGAGAGGGTCTGAGCTGTGAGCGTGGGGACCAACGCGGGCAGCGCTGCTTGGTGTTGGTGGACCCCCCGCATTTGGGAGGGAAGGGGGAAGGGGGGTCATGTTCAACATGTCTCGGCCGGCCGGACCGAACCGAACCGCGGGTGGGTCTCGGCCGCGCGGGACCGCTGGTCACGCGCCGGGCTGCCATGAGTATTCTGCAGACGTGCTCATGGCTCGCATGGCAAAACACACACACACTCGTTGGGGGGCTCTCCGAGCGACGGAGTAAGGAGAGCCTGTAGCTGGCATGCGAGGCTGCCTGCCACCTCGCGGAGGCTCTGCATGAGCTGGTGGAGCACGCCTGGATATTTCTGCTACGACATATGCACAAGGACGAGGTAGGTGAGAACAAGAACACCGGTGAGGCGGGGAGACGGGGCGCCCGGCCCTCGCGCTTAGCTCGCGGGGGCTCGGAGTCGGGGGCTGGGGGCGCAGGGGTGCCGTTGCGCTGACTCACGCCTTTTCCAATACGTCCGGACGAACGCGCGGTGGCGATCCCGCGAGCCGCGCATACGCCAATGACCTGCACGGGGGCCGCGCGAAGGGTTGGGGTGGCTTTCCCGGAAGGAAGTGTTGCGTCCGCGCGGGCGTCACGGGGCGGCCCGCGGGAGGGGCAGCGGGGGCGGAGCAGCGGGGGGCGGAGCAGCGGGGCGGGGCATCGGGGGACTTGGCGCTCGCCCGCGGTGAATATTTTAGAGCCAAGGATTGTCCCCGTGGATTCGTGAAAGCCGCGGTGTATGCGAAGGTCTTCGGCGGGGCGGGGAGGGACGGGACGGCCCGGGTCGAGAAAGCGGATGACGATGACGGGCCTGCGAAGGGCTCCGCGAGAAGCCCGGCCCTGTCCGCGCGCGGCCTCCGCGGGGTGATCGAAGACCGGTCATTGCCACTCACAGGGGATCGATTCGATCCGTTGACCTTGGAGCGCGCGCCTCGGCGGCAGCGAGAGCCCCATAGCGACTGCCCAACCCATATGGCCCCCCGTGTCATATGGGCGGGGGCGGGGCGGGGCCGGGCGTACCAGGGCGTGGCAGCCAGCCGCGGGGCGTTCCAGGTGACCGAGCGCGGATGATGCTCCGCGCCGTGCGGCCGCGTCACGTATACTCGCGCCTCCCCTCTCGCGGGGATGTCCCGCCGCTGCCCCGCTGCCCGCGGACGTTACCCTCTGCGCCGCCCGCCTCCACCACACCAGCCCCCGGGGGTGGCCCGGGGCCCGGGGGGCGGCCCCACCCTCCCCGTGCGGAAGTTATAGGCCCGGATCGCTTCCGGGACTGAAAACATATCGAGCCCACCACAGACATGACTGACAGCGCGCGCAAAAAAACAGACATGGCAGTAGGGATAAATGCTCAATAACCAATCAGGAACGTTCATCATGTGCACGCCTTTCTTCTTCACCCGGGGTGTGAGCGCCCTCGCCTGCCCCGCCGCCGCGGTCCGTCACCGTCCATTCATCGGATGAGCCGCGGATGGCGCACGTTGCGTCAGCAGCATCAGCTGCGTCGGCGCGTAACGGACTAGGTACGGGAGCAGCGCGCTCAGCAGCCGCCACAACCGCGCCCCACCCCGCCTCAACACGTGAGCGCCTTTCTCCGACGGGGGGCAGGGTCCGCGGCCCGCGCCGCCGCACCGCGACATGGATTGCGCGAGTGAAGAGAAGACTGACCGGTGCTTCCGCGAGCGCGTCACACACTCATGTACTACACTGCGTGGGTTCTCTCCGCTATGGACTCTCTATGTACTGTACCGCCATGCAGGCGTGCGAACCGTTTGCATACTCGCGGTGGGGCCATATGAGGTCGTGCGCGACCACATGATGCTCCATTCATTTTCGCGATCCTTCTCGGCGGCAGAGCAGGTGACAGCGTCAGTGCGCCGGTGACGCGACTCCTCCGCCCCCGACTTGGCAGCGGGTTTGTAAGGAGGGGAGGGGGGGGGGAATCGCGCGGCGCCTGCTGACCCTTACCTAGGCATCGTTGCATCACTGCCCTGCTCCACTACTCGCCGCCGTTGGGCGGGCGTAGTGAATCGGTGCCTCGCTCTAGTGGCGTTGTCTTCGTCGCCTTGGCTCTGACGCCTCCTCCTCCTGCTGCTCCTCGTGGAGAAGACCCCTCACCTGGTCTGACGGGACGCGCCCCCGCACCACGCCTCCCGCTCACTATCCTTGGCAGTGACCGCCGCGCGGCACCGTGCTCGTCTTGGCACGGGCAGGGCGCGGGGCGCGGGGGGCCCGACGCGGGGGATGGGGCAGCAGCTGACTCGCGGCCACACCTGCCTCGTATCGCCGAGGCAGGCAGGCGGCCACATTGTTTGCGATTCCGCCGTCCGCCGATTCCATTTCGCATCCACATAGGACGGCTGGCGGCTGACGCGACGGAGGCGACGTGTCACATCCGGCGCGCGCTTCTCTTTCACTCTTTCTTCTGTCTCGGCCACTCACTCGTTCCCTCTCTTTCTCTCTCGATTCGCCCCATTTCTCACCTTTTTACAATGTTTTTGCCAGAACGCCAAGCCAAGCCAATGTCCTTTGGCCACGATTTTTTTTACATCCATTGGGGTTGTTTTCCGGTGTGCATGACTCCGCGTTACCTTCAGGACCCGCGATGTCTTTTGGCTCGCCTCGACATCCCCCGCCCCTCCCCCCTCCCCGCCAATGCGCGTTCGAGTACATAACGCCAAAGGTGGAGTGAGCAGAGGTCGGCGACAACTCAATCTCAGCCATGAAAAAATAATAACATTAGTTCCATATTTACATGAGCATGACTCTGCTCACCTACCTGTTTGCGCCTGGGTGTATGAACCCGCGACTCCATCTGATTCTTTTTGCGCTCCTGCTGGCTCCAAGCCCGAGTGCAAAACCACGTCAGACGCGCGGGGGGGGGCTCGGCGCCTTCTGCCCCACAAAGTACATTTGTGTCTACCCTCCCGGCAAACTGTCATTTTGGCCAGGTAAGGCACAATCGCACATGGATGTGGGAGACTGGGGCTTACGTTTCTCTCTGCCGCCTCATCTCTGCGGGACGGCGGTCATGTTCTCAAGTCGCGATTTCACCTTGGACGAACAAAATCACTCGCGCAATCAGGTGGGTCCAACCGCAGCGCCGACGGCGCGGCCGCAACAACTGTGGCACCGCTGCACCGGAAGGCGGCCGTCACCTTTGCGACCGGAGCAGGGTGACTGGGTTAAAAGCGAGGTGACGGGTAGCTCATCCACTGGGTTTGGAGTGGGGTGACGGGTAACTTGTTGACTGGTACAGGTTGACGGGTAGGTCATCTATACTGGGTTT
>NW_026267196.1:1439163-1445638 GCF_000697945.3 Frankliniella occidentalis
TAGTATTATTTGCGGAGACATTGTGGGGTCTGGACCATGTCGTTTGTTCGTCTACAGGGAGGGCGCGGCTGCCCGACCGCACAGCAGTACTCTGCGTGAACAAGGCAATTGATCCTTCAATTAGGCTGTGCCCCCCCGCAGCAGCAGGGGGAAGTGGTGGGGCAGTGTAGCGCCACGCCGGCGGCGGTCAACGAGGCCCTCGCGGCCGTCAAAATAGCGTAAAAATAGACACGGCCGGTCAGCTGACGGGTGGCGGCCCCCACGGCTGCTGGTGGGTACTGGGCTGACGATGAGCTGGGCCTTCTTTGTCTAAGAGCTGGGCGTCCTCTGTGACGCGCGGACCCGCACACTCCAGTTCTCCAGTCATTATTCTCCAGAAAACGGGGTCGGCGGCGGACTGCTGGCCTGCCCCGCCTTTCCGTGGAACTTCCCTGGGCATCGACGTCCTGATCGACGCCCGTCACGTCAGCAACCCATGTGTGGCAAGAGTAGCCGGGAGGAGGGGCCGTCCCTAACGCCGAGGGGCGGGCGGGGCTGGCCGGAGAATGTGTGCTGTTGTAAGGAGAGGACGGAGGACGGCCACTTGTGATTTTCCGAAGGTCCCTGGGTGGCCGCCCGGACGTCTGGCGGGCCGGCTCAATGCGTCGTCGCTGTGGGGTGATTGGGGCCCAGTTTAGGGGGCTCGGGAGCTCCCGGTTCATATAATGAAATTTTCGCAAAGTGGTATATCGCCCGGACTACCTTTCTAAATGCTAATGGGGGTCGTTTGGCTCGATAAGAGCGTTCGAACTGGGCCCGTTTCGCACGCGGTCGCCGTCTTTTGTTGACGCAAACCGCACACAGGCCGCAGTGGGGCGAGGCGGCCTGGGGCGGCGGGGGCTCCGCCGCGATCACCTGATCGCCAAGTAACCAGTGATTACCGAGAAAGTAGCCGGCGAGCGGCACGGCCACGCGGCTAGAACGTGGTGGTGGTGAGGCCAGCGAGCCGCACCACAACACGCCACGGCACGGCACACGAGCAAGCACAGCATCTAGGACCCTCCTCGGCTCCCCACCTCCCCCTCGTCAAGGCCCGCGAAACTTCCGACTTGATCCGCAGAAAACCAGACGTGACTGACGGGGTGGCGCAACGGCGGTCCGATATGCAATGTTGTGCTGGGGCGTGGCGTGGCGTGCTGGGGCGTGAGGGCCCAAAGTGGCGCGCTGAAACATAAGACCACCGCGCTGGAGTCCGTCAGGACGGGACGTGCTGTCGCCTCGCTTCCGCCGTGCGTGGAAGTTTCCTGCGCCGTGACAGGCGCGCCGCGGAGGGTGGTGGGTGGGGAGCCGCCCCCACCCCACCTCACACCTCAACCCTTTCCGCTGATGCTTCATGTCCCGTATCGGCGGCCCTGCTCCTCCTCGTCTCGCACGGCATTGCGCGCGTGCCAGCGCCGACGCCTCCTCTTCAGTGTAATGGACAAATCACCTCGCTCGGGCGGCCGACGCCACGCAGACTGCTCCCGCGGCTCGCGCCGCCCGCTCCAGACCAGACCGGCTCCAGAGCTTCACGACCCGGTTTGATCAGCTGGGCGAGCAGATTGATAGATGCCCGACCGGCAGCGGAGACGGAGCGAGCAGACGTGTGGAGACGCAAAGAAGATGTGTACTGTACATTTGGGGGGGGGGGGGTCCTCGGCTGTTTTGGTTGTCAGGCGGAATACAGCGCGAGGTAACGGACCGGGTAGAGGCGGTGACGATGGTGTATGGAGACAGCAGGACCAGACAGAGTCGTCATTTCCCCCCTTCGTCAGTTTCCCCTCTACCCGCCCACGGCCTCCGTATGACGTGGTGCTTTCCTTCCTATGAGCTCCGCCATCAGGACGCGGACGCGGCTCACTCGGAGCGCGCGCTGCGCTTTCCTCCTCCGCCACCGTGACGCGAGCCGCGGGCCAGGCCGACGTCGTGACGCAAAAAGACCGCGACGGAGGCAACCTTGACTCGCTCGCACACCGGCGAGGCTCTCCTCTTGTTCTCGCCCGCGCCGCCCGCGCCGCCCGCGCCCCGCACTGCTCGACTGACTGCACCGTGCACTTGTTCCTGTTGCAGGTGACGGTGACGCGAGCCCCGCTGGACCATGACGGCCGCAGCCCGCGGCTCGGTCCGCAAGAGCGGCGGCCCGGACGCCCAGGACGGCGCCGGGGAGGCGGCGCACGCCAAGGAGGCGCCCGTCATGCGGGCGCCCGACGGCGGCTGGGGATGGATGGTCGTCCTCGGGGTTGGCATCGTCAACGTGAGTACTTCATCGCCTACCTTTGCGGGGATCACATCCGCGTCGGCGACCTGGTCCCAGTACAAGCCCCTCTGTTGCAGCTCGCCACCCGGTCGCTGGAGCCGTCCTTCGGGCTGCTGTTCGCTGACCTGCTCAAGAAGCTGGAGGTGGCCACCACCGGCGCCGCCATCATCGTGAGCGCGCAGGACGCCCTCATCAACTTCTCAGGTGAGCTCGTCCTCTTCGGCAGGAGGTTTGGCGGTTCCTGGTTCGGAACCGGTGGCCCGGACCGGAAGTGGCGCCCGGAGGTCCCCGGTGCACTGTGACCCGCGCGCCGCGCGTCCTTCGCCCTGCCGCTGCAGATTTATTATCGCACTGTCCCTGGCGTCCCTGGAAGCGACCGGCGCGGCGGCGGCCGAGGGACTTCCCCCCGGAGCCTCCGCGCCTCCACGTTGACGTCGTGAAATATGTGTGTAATGTGTCCCTGTTCCGTCCACAGGCCTGTTCGCCGGCCCGCTCATCCGAAAATACTCGTACCGCAAGGTTGCGTTCTTCGGCGCGCTGCTGGTGGCCATCGGCATCCTCGCCACTGTCCCGGCCAACAGCGTGGCGCACATCATCGCCACGTACTCGGTGCTCATAGGTGAGTTGGGGTCTCGTGTCCGCCCCTCGGCCTCGGTCTGTCCTTTGTGCACCTCCTGACCGTCTCCGTGCTCCGCTGCCCCGCAGGCCTGGGCGTCGGCTTCTCCTCGGCGGCCACGTTCGTGTCGCTGTCGCACTACTTCCAGGCGCGGCGCGGCCAGGCCGTGGGACTGAGCATGGCCGGCACCGCGTTCGGCTTCATGCTCGCCCCGCTGCTGGTCCGCTACCTCCTCGACGAGCTCGGCTTTCGCGGCGCACTCCTAGTCCTCGGCGGCGTGGCGCTCAATGGGCTGGCCGGCGCCTTCCTGCTGCAGCCGGCCAAGTGGCACCTCGTGCCCGTCCAGCCCTGCGACCAGGACATCCACCTTGACCTCGAGGACCACGGCGACGAGCAGGACGAGCCACCCATCATGATCAGAGAGTCTGCCATCCCGCTGCTGGCGCGGCCTCGCATCGAGCTCACCCTCGTGGAGGAGGACGAGGAGGCGTACCAGCTCACCATCCGCGCGCAGAACAACGAGAGGAAGACCTCCACCGTGTCGCAAGGGGGTGGCCTGGCGTTCGAGATCTTCTCCGACCCAAAGAGGAAGTTCTCTGTAACCGCTGCTCCCACTGACACTTCCAAGGCCAGCCTCGAGGATTCGGAGCCTCATGTGAGTAAATCAAAAGGGAAGTCCCCTCCAAAATGAGACGAATGGTACTGACTTTTTATTTTTCTTCTCAGCTCTACCCAAGTCGGAAGCTTTCGCAACCTGCGATGCCTCGTAATGCGTCCATTCTCAGTATGGAGGATCACGGGCCAAGGCGAGTGCCTGCAGGCAGACATGGTTTACCAAGAAACACTTCAGTAGTGTCCATGTCAGTAAGTATTTTTTTTTAATAGCACGGTGCGTTGTATCGACACTGCCTCACAATTGTACAAAAGAAAACACACAACGTGAGATCACAACATAATTTTTAAATTTCTTCCGTAGGTAGCTGATGTAACAAATGAAAGGAAATTGTCCCGAACACATTATGGCATTCCTCGTAATGTATCTTGGTTAAGTATGGGACCTGAGGAGACAACAGGACGAAAGTTGAGTCGTGCTGGTATGCCAGGAATGACTCGAGCTGTATCATCAACGCGAATTCGAAAAGCTTCAATAATATCTGCAAGCAGTATGGATCTTACTGGAAGTCTTCTGGCTATAGCTGCAGCAGTGAGTTCAAGCCTAACACTTCTTTCTTATGTTTGCCCAATATACTTTGTGTTCATTACATGACACTGAATAATTACAGGCTTCCACTCAAGACCTTCATCGATCCATGCAAAACAACAACACAATTATTGGCTCCCATGACAATATCAACGATAAAGATCAGGATACCCATATTTCTTGTTGGAAACGGGTATCAAATTTCTTGGACCTTGACCTCCTCAAAGATTCTACGTATTTGAATATAACTTTAGGATTGTCACTTTTTTGGGTAGCAGAACTGCACTTCAAAATGGTTGTACCATTTTTCCTTGTTGATATGGGTCATACCAAAGCCGATGCTGCTCTCTGTCTTAGTATGAGTGCTTTCTCTGATATCCTAGCTCGCCTCATTTTACCTCCCATTTGTGACAGAGTGAAGTACAAAAAAC
Organism: Frankliniella occidentalis; assembly: GCF_000697945.3. Lineage (NCBI taxonomy): Eukaryota > Metazoa > Arthropoda > Insecta > Thysanoptera > Thripidae > Frankliniella > Frankliniella occidentalis. The sequence goes on from NW_026267196.1 coordinate 1,443,687, forward strand.
GAACTTTGTTTTTTGTTGCTTGCATTTTTCTGACTATATCAAGATCAGGTATAAGCTCCACTAAAACTTTGATTTTAAATGGAGACGCATTAAACGTGGTTTTATATAAACTTGTACTTTTCAGTGATGGCTGAACAGACATCTTGGGCTCCACTCATGACATCTTTAGTCATCTGCGGTTTTTGCCGAGGAGCAACACTTATCAATTACCAGCTGACAGTTGCAGAATGTGTTACACTAGACAAATTGCCAGCTGCTGTAGGTCTCAACATGGTAGCAAAAGGCATAACAGTTGTCTCACTTGGACCAATTCTTGGTGAGTATAAATCATTTGCTGGGTTTCTACGTGGTATGTGAATGGAATTGAATGAGTTATTTGATGGGTCTTGGTTTATAGGTCTTATTCGAGATGCCACAGGAAGCTATCCCATCTTCATCCATGCTCAGTCTGTGTTAATGACTCTTGGGCTGCTAGCATGGATAGTGGAGTATGTATATTTGTGGTGCAAACGCTCATCAAAAAGACAAAGTGAAACAATGGAAGGCTGAACTAAATGACAAAGTAATAAATCATGCAGAAGTCATGTAATTGTGATGTATAGTGTATATTGTTAGATTTATCATTGGAATCTATTTCATTTATGAGAAAAAGTAATGTGAACTATCATTTGAATCATGGTAGTATTTGCATTTTCTGGAGATTATTGTTCATTCCACAAACCATACCCTGACTATTTCTCTGTGATGTAAGGATTGTTCTAGCAATAGCACTAGAATTTCTTGATTAAAAAAAAATCTGCTTCTTTTGAAAAATAATTGGTGTTTATGTTAAGGTTACCATCACAAAACAACAAAGTCAACATGCAGTCAATTTGTTATTGGCATCATGTTGACATAAAAATGACATGTCTCTTGGATGAAAGTTTTTTTTCCCCCCTTTTTTTGTTGTTGTAAATTTTGACCTTAGAATTTTCATTAGAATGTTGCAGTGAATGTGGATGATTGTATTATTGTTTCGTTGCTGGTTGATCCTTCAGTATGAAACAATTTTTCCTGAACAAGAATACCCTTGCACATAATGTATGTGATGTGTGAATTTGATACACCTAAATGGGCTGCAGGCTCACTATTGCTGATTCACCTGTTAGTGAATGAGCGGCAGTTTCTGATAATAAGCAATGGAAAATTGATAAACTGCTCTCTGAAAATCATTCCATTTGCTCAATGCCCAAACAATTAACTCCCTTTAACCCAGCAGTAGCTTTATTTAAGTGAGGGCAGTTAAATGTTAGTTATAATAAAATCAATGTTGTCTACTTTTAGATCTTACATATTTTCTTAACGAATCCTGTATGTGTGAGTTATTGTGTGTGCAAGTTGTTGTAAAAGTAGTTTTTCTTTCTTTATGAAAGGTGTGTTGGTGTTCATGAATGCATGTTTGTAAAAGAGAGGCTGAGTTAACTGTAATGTTCAGTATATATCTTTTTTAAAAGAGTCATTTGCTCTGAGTAAAGTAGAATCATTTTATGTATATTGAAAATTCTTTGACTATATCCACTCCTATGTTAAGTGTGTATCTGTTTGAAGTGGAAGGTGGTATAACCAGAACAGTATTTATAGCAATAGCATGATAATTTATGAATTATTTTTTAGACTAGAACAAATTTGCTGTACCTGCTGGCACAAATTTTTTCTTACCTTGATATGAGTCAATGTATCTTATTTTGTGCTGGAAATCAACTGAATTTTAAAAATTTACCCCTAACAGAAATTTTAAGTGTTTTGCTGTATTTGTTCTAATTTGTCTTCCACTATAGTGCCCTAAGACACTGTGTCTTTGCAAAGACTGTGAGTATGTGCCTGTATCAAGTATATATAATGTGTCTTGAGAGACCCCCTCTTATCTCTCTTGTAAATAAACAACAAATGAAATGTTTTAATTGTAAATTCTG
>NW_026267196.1:1445688-1447205 GCF_000697945.3 Frankliniella occidentalis
GGGGGGCTTCCCTCGGAATGCTATATAGAGTGGCGCCGCCGCGCGGGGAGACCGATTGTGAACTGCAACGCGAAAGGAAGCCGGCGAACGATGCATTGTCTGTCTGCACCGCAAGAATAGCAGCCGCAGGCCAGGCCACCGCTGTCCACGGCACGCCGCCGACGTACACAGCGGAGAGCGGAGCAGACCGGGGCAGACTCAACGCGGTGCGAGGGCGGGCGGCGCGGCGCGGGGGCTGCGCGGGGGCGGCCGCTGGGGGTTATTGGAGTCATGTTGGGCTCGCGGGAGTGTGATGAATGTTTGTCTTTCTCGGCAGTGCCGTGTGCCGTATGGCGTCATGATGGATCCGGGTGGGAGGCGCGGGGCGGTGTGCGGGGCGGTGGCGCGCGGGGAGTGTGACGTCACAACGAGACGCATTGATCGCGAACCTGTCCCCGGGGCTGTCAGCGCTCTATCATGCGCGTGTGCCGTGCGGCGTATGGCCGGGCGGACAGAGACGGCCGGTGATACAATACAAACAGCGAGTGGACGCGAACAGTCGAGGCGCCGCGGCCGGGACGGGCGCGCCGGGCGCCAACTTGCACCATGCTCGCGCCGCTGCTGCCGGTGACCTCGAGACCGGATAAAAAGCGAGTATGGCGGGCTAACACCCCGCCAAGGTCCACGGCCGGGACCGGGTTTATTCGGTTGGATCCGGATAGATGGGCTGGCCCGATAAGCCGTGGCTATCGAGGGGAAAGGCGGGTCCTCTCTCCATTGACCAGTGCAGCGCGGACTGGGATGTAATGGGCCTTTCCCTCGGATCGTCTGGATGGCCGCTTCTCAATGTAGGGCTGCTGCATTCAGGGTAGGGTGTTATCACTGGTTAGCAGCGCGGCCGGAACTTCGGAAAGAAGCCCGCCGAGATAGTATGCCTGATGCCGAGCGACGCAGCAGCACGTCTATATGGAGGACAGTGGGCTACGGCCCGACGAGCCGCATATGGCCTATTCAAAGTGAGCCGGGTCCCCCCGAAATAGCAACAACAACAACACACACATGCCGGCTGAGCCGGGCTGAGCCGGCCAGACCAGCCATACCGGCTTACGTGATACATATTCATGTTCAAGTGTTGTGCGCACGAACAAGAAAAAGAGCAGGCGGCGATAAACTAGCGATACGCTCAACCTTCTCGAGAGAGTGTAGCGCGCGGGCGCGGCGCGGGGCGCGCCTATCGGGAGCGGTTTACTTAGGCCTTGCCCTCCTGGTCCACCGCTCATCCCGCACCAACTCGGCGGCCACAACGTTTCACCGCAATTCAGACTAAGAAATATTGTTTTTCTCTCTACGTTGTTTGCGTATAAAACGAGCTGGGGGATCATAAAAGCGGTGGTGACTCCGCCGGGCGGCTCGGCCCCGCGGCGGGTCACCAGAACCGAGCCATGCCCCCGCCGCAGCGCGCGCGGCAAGGCGTGTGGGGTCATCGGAAAGACTAGCCGTGACTTGATAAACAGGTTGTCTTAGCCGAGCACGTGCTG
>NW_026267196.1:1449180-1467320 GCF_000697945.3 Frankliniella occidentalis
TACAGGTTGACGGGTAGGTCATCTATACTGGGTTTGGATCTGGTTGACGGGTATCTCATCCACTCGGTTTGGAGCGGGGTTACGGTTTGACGGGTAACTCATGTCAGCTCACTGGGTTTGGACCGGATGCGCACGCAGAACGACCTGAAAAACACCTAAGGTCCTGATCACGACTGATGCCTTTGTCCGCTGGTCCTCTTACCTCACTTGCGGTGCCGAGCCTTCCCCGCCGCGCCGCGCCACGCCACCGCGGCCCGGGCTGCTTTTGGCCGGTCAGCCTTTCCTGGTCCTGGCCTGGCCGGCCTGCTCGGGGTGCAGCGGGAGCGTAGGAAGTTTCCGTCGGCAACAATAACAACAACTTGATACGGATGCGTCGTCGGCCAGAAAATGGAGCGGAGCCGCTTTCCGTCGACGTCGGCGACACCACCCTACGCCGTTCTCTCGCACTCCTGACCCTTCCCGCCGCCGACGCCGAGGTGGCTGCAGCGCTGCGCTCATGGCTGCGCTGCTCCAGGACGGTCCAAGGTCTCTCCAAGGACACGACGAAGGACGAGGCCCCGGGCGTGGGGTGTGGGGGCCCCGGTGGCGTGCAGTGGGCCGGGCGGCGCGCCCGAGCTGGCAGCCGGGCAGCAGGAGCAGCAGCTGAGGCAGACGAGGGGGGCGGGGGGCGGGGGCGGCCCCCCGTCCTGACCCCTCCTAGGGGTAGGCTGTGTTTGTGTGAGTACGAGCGCACATGTGAGTGCGCACGGCTGTGTGTGTGTGTGTGTGTGTGAGCTACCTGCGTGTGCGTGTGTTTTGGAGGCACGGATTGGAGCCGAACAGGCAAACAGACGGGTCTGCCTCAGCCAGCCTGGCGGCCCAGCCAACTGCCGCATCGCTCGCCAGCCTGGGGGTGGTGGTGCTGGCCTGGTTGCTGGTGGTGTGCCAGTAGTTCAGACTCCAGCGCGGAGACTGCGCTGCGCGAGCTGCTGGACCGTGACTGGAGGCGCTGGAGGCTGGAGGCGTCCCTCTCCGCTCGGCGCGGTGCAGCCCAGCCCAGTGCAGCTGGAGCAGGTAGGGTAGCCCCTTTGTTCTGCGCGTCACACGGACAACCTGCCGTGAAGTTCTCCGTGTACTGCTAAAAGTCAAAAACGTCCTCTTTCCGTGTCTTATACTTCACTACAGTGCATACTGCGTTTCATCGCAAGGACTCCTGCTTTGTACTACATATGTGTCCGGCCAAAAGTGTTTGATGGCTGCACTGCACCCTACCGTGCGCAGTGCGTGGTCCTGCATCTCCCCCCTCCCATCTTCTCTGCTGCAGCAGCTGTTCGCCCAGCCCAGCCAGACACACACTCATCCAGCATCCAGCCGCCAGCCCAGCCATAGTCCGTATCTGGTCCTGGCGGCGAGGAAGTTGCGTGGCTGCTGTGGCTGCCGGCTTGGCTTATCACAGTGACGGGGTAAGATTGCCTTTCGATGGCCGTCGTCGCGCTGCTGGTTGTTGGAGCTGGGAGCTGCTAAGGGAGCCGGAGATTCAAGCGCTTTACTCATGCTCATGTGTCAGGGCGGTGTGTACGGCTCGGCCCGCCCCCAAAATTGTTTCCTTTGTGGGCCGCCGGTGTGAGAACGAGAGCAGGCCGTTGAGGAGGTCGCCGTCGTGTACCTTATCGGCGCGATGACCGGGTGTGTTTGCCGAGCGGTCCCGCGGGGACCTTGAGTGTGTTACGATCGCGTTCGAGCCGCGCGGGGGTTTTTATCAGGCGAACGGATCCCTTTGGCGGCCGGTGTAGTACGTTATAGTACCGAGGATTAGTATGAGGAAGTGCCGCTCGCGTCACAGGCGCCGCGGCGACACCGACAGAGGTCCGGCCGTCCGGCCCCGCCCCGCCCAGTCAGACCAGCGTAAGCGGTGCGATCAGATGATGGGTGTAGTACGTTATAGTACCGAGGATTAGTATGAGGAAGTGCCGCTCGCGTCACAGGCGCCGCGGCGACAGCGACAGCGGTCCGGCCGTCCGGCCCCGCCCCGCGCGGCCAGGCCAGCGGTGCGATCAGATGATGTGTGAAATACGCCTTGTACTAGAGTCCTACACTCGACTCTACCTTGTACGTACCGCGCCCCGCTCGGCGCCCCGACGCCCGCCGCGTCGCCTTCGGCGTTCTCGTGATGACGGAAACCCATCATTTCGCGCTGCCGGAGAGCGTCCCTGATTGATCTTGACCCGCTGGGCCGGGGACGATCATTGCATTATTGGGCCATTGGGCCGCTCGGCTTGGCACCCACGGCCAACAGCCACGCGCTCGCCCATCACATCACATGTGTGGCTCATGACCGAGTGTGGGGAGGCAGCCGGATCGGGCCTTACAGTTTTCTCATATCGGTGGCTGGAATTAGTATTAGTATTATTTGCGGAGACATTGTGGGGTCTGGACCATGTCGTTTGTTCGTCTACAGGGAGGGCGCGGCTGCCCGACCGCACAGCAGTACTCTGCGTGAACAAGGCAATTGATCCTTCAATTAGGCTGTGCCCCCCGCAGCAGCAGGGGGAAGTGGTGGGGCAGTGTAGCGCCACGCCGGCGGCGGTCAACGAGGCCCTCGCGGCCGTCAAAATAGCGTAAAAATAGACACGGCCGGTCAGCTGACGGGTGGCGGCCCCCACGGCTGCTGGTGGGTACTGGGCTGACGATGAGCTGGGCCTTCTTTGTCTAAGAGCTGGGCGTCCTCTGTGACGCGCGGACCCGCACACTCCAGTTCTCCAGTCATTATTCTCCAGAAAACGGGGTCGGCGGCGGACTGCTGGCCTGCCCCGCCTTTCCGTGGAACTTCCCTGGGCATCGACGTCCTGATCGACGCCCGTCACGTCAGCAACCCATGTGTGGCAAGAGTAGCCGGGAGGAGGGGCCGTCCCTAACGCCGAGGGGCGGGCGGGGCTGGCCGGAGAATGTGTGCTGTTGTAAGGAGAGGACGGAGGACGGCCACTTGTGATTTTCCGAAGGTCCCTGGGTGGCCGCCCGGACGTCTGGCGGGCCGGCTCAATGCGTCGTCGCTGTGGGGTGATTGGGGCCCAGTTTAGGGGGCTCGGGAGCTCCCGGTTCATATAATGAAATTTTCGCAAAGTGGTATATCGCCCGGACTACCTTTCTAAATGCTAATGGGGGTCGTTTGGCTCGATAAGAGCGTTCGAACTGGGCCCGTTTCGCACGCGGTCGCCGTCTTTTGTTGACGCAAACCGCACACAGGCCGCAGTGGGGCGAGGCGGCCTGGGGCGGCGGGGGCTCCGCCGCGATCACCTGATCGCCAAGTAACCAGTGATTACCGAGAAAGTAGCCGGCGAGCGGCACGGCCACGCGGCTAGAACGTGGTGGTGGTGAGGCCAGCGAGCCGCACCACAACACGCCACGGCACGGCACACGAGCAAGCACAGCATCTAGGACCCTCCTCGGCTCCCCACCTCCCCCTCGTCAAGGCCCGCGAAACTTCCGACTTGATCCGCAGAAAACCAGACGTGACTGACGGGGTGGCGCAACGGCGGTCCGATATGCAATGTTGTGCTGGGGCGTGGCGTGGCGTGCTGGGGCGTGAGGGCCCAAAGTGGCGCGCTGAAACATAAGACCACCGCGCTGGAGTCCGTCAGGACGGGACGTGCTGTCGCCTCGCTTCCGCCGTGCGTGGAAGTTTCCTGCGCCGTGACAGGCGCGCCGCGGAGGGTGGTGGGTGGGGAGCCGCCCCCACCCCACCTCACACCTCAACCCTTTCCGCTGATGCTTCATGTCCCGTATCGGCGGCCCTGCTCCTCCTCGTCTCGCACGGCATTGCGCGCGTGCCAGCGCCGACGCCTCCTCTTCAGTGTAATGGACAAATCACCTCGCTCGGGCGGCCGACGCCACGCAGACTGCTCCCGCGGCTCGCGCCGCCCGCTCCAGACCAGACCGGCTCCAGAGCTTCACGACCCGGTTTGATCAGCTGGGCGAGCAGATTGATAGATGCCCGACCGGCAGCGGAGACGGAGCGAGCAGACGTGTGGAGACGCAAAGAAGATGTGTACTGTACATTTAGGGGGGGGGGGGGTCCTCGGCTGTTTTGGTTGTCAGGCGGAATACAGCGCGAGGTAACGGACCGGGTAGAGGCGGTGACGATGGTGTATGGAGACAGCAGGACCAGACAGAGTCGTCATTTCCCCCCTTCGTCAGTTTCCCCTCTACCCGCCCACGGCCTCCGTATGACGTGGTGCTTTCCTTCCTATGAGCTCCGCCATCAGGACGCGGACGCGGCTCACTCGGAGCGCGCGCTGCGCTTTCCTCCTCCGCCACCGTGACGCGAGCCGCGGGCCAGGCCGACGTCGTGACGCAAAAAGACCGCGACGGAGGCAACCTTGACTCGCTCGCACACCGGCGAGGCTCTCCTCTTGTTCTCGCCCGCGCCGCCCGCGCCGCCCGCGCCCCGCACTGCTCGACTGACTGCACCGTGCACTTGTTCCTGTTGCAGGTGACGGTGACGCGAGCCCCGCTGGACCATGACGGCCGCAGCCCGCGGCTCGGTCCGCAAGAGCGGCGGCCCGGACGCCCAGGACGGCGCCGGGGAGGCGGCGCACGCCAAGGAGGCGCCCGTCATGCGGGCGCCCGACGGCGGCTGGGGATGGATGGTCGTCCTCGGGGTTGGCATCGTCAACGTGAGTACTTCATCGCCGACCTTTGCGGAGATCACATCCGCGTCGGCGACCTGGTCCCAGTACAAGCCCCTCTGTTGCAGCTCGCCACCCGGTCGCTGGAGCCGTCCTTCGGGCTGCTGTTCGCTGACCTGCTCAAGAAGCTGGAGGTGGCCACCACCGGCGCCGCCATCATCGTGAGCGCGCAGGACGCCCTCATCAACTTCTCAGGTGAGCTCGTCCTCTTCGGCAGGAGGTTTGGCGGTTCCTGGTTCGGAACCGGTGGCCCGGACCGGAAGTGGCGCCCGGAGGTCCCCGGTGCACTGTGACCCGCGCGCCGCGCGTCCTTCGCCCTGCCGCTGCAGATTTATTATCGCACTGTCCCTGGCGTCCCTGGAAGCGACCGGCGCGGCGGCGGCCGAGGGACTTCCCCCCGGAGCCTCCGCGCCTCCACGTTGACGTCGTGAAATATGTGTGTAATGTGTCCCTGTTCCGTCCACAGGCCTGTTCGCCGGCCCGCTCATCCGAAAATACTCGTACCGCAAGGTTGCGTTCTTCGGCGCGCTGCTGGTGGCCATCGGCATCCTCGCCACTGTCCCGGCCAACAGCGTGGCGCACATCATCGCCACGTACTCGGTGCTCATAGGTGAGTTGGGGTCTCGTGTCCGCCCCTCGGCCTCGGTCTGTCCTTTGTGCACCTCCTGACCGTCTCCGTACTCCGCTGCCCCGCAGGCCTGGGCGTCGGCTTCTCCTCGGCGGCCACGTTCGTGTCGCTGTCGCACTACTTCCAGGCGCGGCGCGGCCAGGCCGTGGGACTGAGCATGGCCGGCACCGCGTTCGGCTTCATGCTCGCCCCGCTGCTGGTCCGCTACCTCCTCGACGAGCTCGGCTTTCGCGGCGCACTCCTAGTCCTCGGCGGCGTGGCGCTCAATGGGCTGGCCGGCGCCTTCCTGCTGCAGCCGGCCAAGTGGCACCTCGTGCCCGTCCAGCCCTGCGACCAGGACATCCACCTTGACCTCGAGGACCACGGCGACGAGCAGGACGAGCCACCCATCATGATCAGAGAGTCTGCCATCCCGCTGCTGGCGCGGCCTCGCATCGAGCTCACCCTCGTGGAGGAGGACGAGGAGGCGTACCAGCTCACCATCCGCGCGCAGAACAACGAGAGGAAGACCTCCACCGTGTCGCAAGGGGGTGGCCTGGCGTTCGAGATCTTCTCCGACCCAAAGAGGAAGTTCTCTGTAACCGCTGCTCCCACTGACACTTCCAAGGCCAGCCTCGAGGATTCGGAGCCTCATGTGAGTAAATCAAAAGGGAAGTCCCCTCCAAAATGAGACGAATGGTACTGACTTTTTATTTTTCTTCTCAGCTCTACCCAAGTCGGAAGCTTTCGCAACCTGCGATGCCTCGTAATGCGTCCATTCTCAGTATGGAGGATCACGGGCCAAGGCGAGTGCCTGCAGGCAGACATGGTTTACCAAGAAACACTTCAGTAGTGTCCATGTCAGTAAGTATTTTTTTTTAATAGCACGGTGCGTTGTATCGACACTGCCTCACAATTGTACAAAAGAAAACACACAACGTGAGATCACAACATAATTTTTAAATTTCTTCCGTAGGTAGCTGATGTAACAAATGAAAGGAAATTGTCCCGAACACATTATGGCATTCCTCGTAATGTATCTTGGTTAAGTATGGGACCTGAGGAGACAACAGGACGAAAGTTGAGTCGTGCTGGTATGCCAGGAATGACTCGAGCTGTATCATCAACGCGAATTCGAAAAGCTTCAATAATATCTGCAAGCAGTATGGATCTTACTGGAAGTCTTCTGGCTATAGCTGCAGCAGTGAGTTCAAGCCTAACACTTCTTTCTTATGTTTGCCCAATATACTTTGTGTTCATTACATGACACTGAATAATTACAGGCTTCCACTCAAGACCTTCATCGATCCATGCAAAACAACAACACAATTATTGGCTCCCATGACAATATCAACGATAAAGATCAGGATACCCATATTTCTTGTTGGAAACGGGTATCAAATTTCTTGGACCTTGACCTCCTAAAAGATTCTACATATTTGAATATAACTTTAGGATTGTCACTTTTTTGGGTAGCAGAACTGCACTTCAAAATGGTTGTACCATTTTTCCTTGTTGATATGGGTCATACCAAAGCCGATGCTGCTCTCTGTCTTAGTATGAGTGCTTTCTCTGATATCCTAGCTCGCCTCATTTTACCTCCCATTTGTGACAGAGTGAAGTACAAAAAACGAACTTTGTTTTTTGTTGCTTGCATTTTTCTGACTATATCAAGATCAGGTATAAGCTCCACTAAAACTTTGATTTTAAATGGAGACGCATTAAACGTGGTTTTATATAAACTTGTACTTTTCAGTGATGGCTGAACAGACATCTTGGGCTCCACTCATGACATCTTTAGTCATCTGCGGTTTTTGCCGAGGAGCAACACTTATCAATTACCAGCTGACAGTTGCAGAATGTGTTACACTAGACAAATTGCCAGCTGCTGTAGGTCTCAACATGGTAGCAAAAGGCATAACAGTTGTCTCACTTGGACCAATTCTTGGTGAGTATAAATCATTTGCTGGGTTTCTACGTGGTATGTGAATGGAATTGAATGAGTTATTTGATGGGTCTTGGTTTATAGGTCTTATTCGAGATGCCACAGGAAGCTATCCCATCTTCATCCATGCTCAGTCTGTGTTAATGACTCTTGGGCTGCTAGCATGGATAGTGGAGTATGTATATTTGTGGTGCAAACGCTCATCAAAAAGACAAAGTGAAACAATGGAAGGCTGAACTAAATGACAAAGTAATAAATCATGCAGAAGTCATGTAATTGTGATGTATAGTGTATATTGTTAGATTTATCATTGGAATCTATTTCATTTATGAGAAAAAGTAATGTGAACTATCATTTGAATCATGGTAGTATTTGCATTTTCTGGAGATTATTGTTCATTCCACAAACCATACCCTGACTATTTCTCTGTGATGTAAGGATTGTTCTAGCAATAGCACTAGAATTTCTTGATTAAAAAAAAATCTGCTTCTTTTGAAAAATAATTGGTGTTTATGTTAAGGTTACCATCACAAAACAACAAAGTCAACATGCAGTCAATTTGTTATTGGCATCATGTTGACATAAAAATGACATGTCTCTTGGATGAAAGTTTTTTTTCCCCCCTTTTTTTGTTGTTGTAAATTTTGACCTTAGAATTTTCATTAGAATGTTGCAGTGAATGTGGATGATTGTATTATTGTTTCGTTGCTGGTTGATCCTTCAGTATGAAACAATTTTTCCTGAACAAGAATACCCTTGCACATAATGTATGTGATGTGTGAATTTGATACACCTAAATGGGCTGCAGGCTCACTATTGCTGATTCACCTGTTAGTGAATGAGCGGCAGTTTCTGATAATAAGCAATGGAAAATTGATAAACTGCTCTCTGAAAATCATTCCATTTGCTCAATGCCCAAACAATTAACTCCCTTTAACCCAGCAGTAGCTTTATTTAAGTGAGGGCAGTTAAATGTTAGTTATAATAAAATCAATGTTGTCTACTTTTAGATCTTACATATTTTCTTAACGAATCCTGTATGTGTGAGTTATTGTGTGTGCAAGTTGTTGTAAAAGTAGTTTTTCTTTCTTTATGAAAGGTGTGTTGGTGTTCATGAATGCATGTTTGTAAAAGAGAGGCTGAGTTAACTGTAATGTTCAGTATATATCTTTTTTAAAAGAGTCATTTGCTCTGAGTAAAGTAGAATCATTTTATGTATATTGAAAATTCTTTGACTATATCCACTCCTATGTTAAGTGTGTATCTGTTTGAAGTGGAAGGTGGTATAACCAGAACAGTATTTATAGCAATAGCATGATAATTTATGAATTATTTTTTAGACTAGAACAAATTTGCTGTACCTGCTGGCACAAATTTTTTCTTACCTTGATATGAGTCAATGTATCTTATTTTGTGCTGGAAATCAACTGAATTTTAAAAATTTACCCCTAACAGAAATTTTAAGTGTTTTGCTGTATTTGTTCTAATTTGTCTTCCACTATAGTGCCCTAAGACACTGTGTCTTTGCAAAGACTGTGAGTATGTGCCTGTATCAAGTATATATAATGTGTCTTGAGAGACCCCCTCTTATCTCTCTTGTAAATAAACAACAAATGAAATGTTTTAATTGTAAATTCTGTTTTTAGAAGAAAAAACCTTTTGCCACTTCTCACTTCTTCAAAAAATAGTGAAAAATTCATTTTTCTAAATAAGTGTTATTTATTTAAAATATGTATTGGAGGGTAATGTACAGCAGGTACTAGTTTTTCGAATATTTAGAGACAAGTGTCTTTACCCAGTAGCCAAACAAGTCAAGCTAAGTCTAAAAGTTTGTTGGTAATAAAAGGAAACTCATATGTTATTCCTTTAGCAGCACCGCAAAATACTTGTTCCACTTTGTTCAAACAGCGAAGGGAACAAACAATCACAGGTGGTAACAAAAAGTCTGAGCTATCAGTTACTAGCCCAATCCTATTGTGGCATCTAATAGCATCAAAGAGATTTTCAGCACTGCATATTTCTTTCCTATCAAAGCCCCCAATAAAGGTCCACACCCATTTCCACTGAGTAGGAGATAGACTTACATCATTTGCTACATGATTGAATATGTACTTCAAGGCCAGGTCGGTGATGATTTCATGTTCAATGAACATATTGCTCTCTCCCTTTTCAAAAACTCTTTCCTAAAAAAAAAAAAATCAGGGTATAGTAACTCCAGTGCTACAACTTACTTCAAATCATAGAGTTGTGCAATACCTCATCAGCTTCAAAATTGCTTGAGTCTGGCAAGGGACCAATGGCTAGAACCAGCAATGTGGCCAAGCAATAGGAAGGAGAACAGCCCATAATAGAATTAAAACTTTGCAATAAATTTTCTAAACATTTCTGAGGAACTGATGGCATCTCTGTTTGGGAAAGTAGAGCTGCATGCAACCTTACAGAAGAGTTGTCATCACAGGCCAACTTTATTCCATTAATCCACAGCTCGCAAACAGTCTCATCTAAAAATAACAATAAGAGCAACAATAATTATTACATTTTAGACCAAATTTTGTCATGGTCAAGTTTCAATATCTGTATTTAGGTGAAATGTTATCTCACCGGATAGGAACAAGTATTGTCGATCTAATGCCAGCCTGTTGTTGGACAGAAAGCTGACAGCTGTCATTCGACTGATAACACTCTTTTCCTCATCACAATATAATTTTACTAATTTACATCCATGCTCACATATTTCAGGTATCTCTTTCTATATTATAAACAAATAATGGATTAAAATACATTCAAATTTGTTATGATCTCTAGATTTTTCTTAAAACACCAATTGAGAAAAATATATTAACTGTTTTGAACTTACTTTATATTGCACCATGTACTTGAGTAAAGAAGAAAAGCATGACAATGCAGCACAAGAAGTACCTTCATGAGGAGATGTGCACCAAAGTAACAGCTTTCTGAGATCAATATCAGAGCACCATAAAGCTGGGGTAACATGTACTAAAGCTCGCAAAGCTAGTGTGCCTTGAATTCCTGTTTTAGACATGGCAATTGCTGCTAGCTTTTCACTCAGCTCTTTACTTTCATGAAAAATTGAGGCACATTCAATACAAGCTTCCTCGGGCAAACGCTCAGACCAGTGTTTGCCCCCTGAAAAGGATGCACCGAATTCTATCAATTAGCTTAACAAAATACATAATTTAACAAGTACACACACATTCAAAACAAAACTAAAAACTAAAATTGATTAGAAGAAGAAAAAAAAAAATACCTCCGCACACATCAGGTACAATGTTTTCAATTTCCAAAATGGTGGTTTGAGCAGGGCCTCGCATGAACCTTTCTAAAAATACCAGAGTTTCTTGCACAACTTCATGATTGATGTGTTGTAGAAGTTTCATGATAATTGACTCCAATTCAACATTTTTGTCATAAATAAGAAGTTGCAAAAGAACTCTTGTTGCTCTTATTTCTAAAACACTCAGACCTAATGATAGGTCATTTACCTTTCCTCCTTTAAGAGTCAAGATGTGTTCAGAAATTAATTCTCGAATTGCTTTCCATAAAGCAGAGGGAACAGATGTGTACCAATTTCCTACAACCACTTCAATTATCTGAAATAAATATGAAGATTAGATTATGGCAGTGATATTTCATCTACACTTAACTTATTAATGTCGCAATAAATAAAACAGACAAAATAGATTATTTTTTCAAACCTGTAAAATTATTTCATGGACAGGATTACTCAAAGATGTGCTCAGGCACAAAAGCAACTTTGATAACCACCTGTGAAAGTGATCACCAATTACTAATGATGGTTCACTATTCACTACAACTGAATTGGCTAATAGATGGACAATCTACAAAGGTAAAAGGGAATATTAGATAGAGACAGTAAACACTTATAGTCCAGAAAAATCTAGAATTAATAATTTTACCTGTAAGGCTATTCCATGGCTAAGGTTTGCTGAATGAGTGGAGGTCAATTTTTCAAACAAGTCATCCACATACTTCACAAATACATCAACGGTTATTAATGGAACCACAGCCTTAGCAGCCAAGACCCGCGTTTTCAATACAGAATTACTTGCACACTGGTAAACTAGTGGCACAAATGAACTCAACTGTAAATTGTTCAAAAACAGAAATTAGAATCAACACAGAAAAGATTAGAAACAACGAAAATAAAAACAAGTAGAGTCGAACCTGCATAGGAGTGTCCATTCCTTCTAATAACGAAGGGTAAAGACGACCGATCAGAAGGAGAATGGGATGAAGTACTGCAAATTCACTGACATCTCCTGAATTTAAGGCATTAACAGCCTGGCTTAGTTCTGACAAAAGGAAATCAAAGAGCGCTGGGTATCGATGGAAGAAGACTCTTCCCGTCAGTTTATTTCTTGAGCTTAATTCTTCTCGACTTCGACGAACACCGAAGATACGAGTCATAAGACTGCTAAAGAGTAAGGTTGCAGAATTTCGCTCCTGAAAAATAATTGATTAAATCAGATTGGAAAAGTTATGGAATTATGGTATTTAGGCTTGGTTGCATTACTTTACATAGTTAACAACTTTAATCAACATACGGCCCATGATTTGCCCTTGAAACCAGATACCGCAACCATCACCCCTTCAGAGATATAAGAGGCAATGTGTTCTGCAAGAGGAGCATGCCGATACAAAGCACGTAGTATGTTTAGAGCATGTGTTCTACATTCCACATGACTATCCTTATTAGCAGCACATGTTAGAAGTTGTGACATAGTTGTTTGGAGAGACTGAGGACTTCCCACAGTTTGAAGCTCAGCTGATACCAGAGCCTGAAAATTGAATGAAGTAAAGAGGTGGAATTCAATTTTCAATATTAGAGAAATCACTGACCAAGACAAACCTGAACAAGGAATGGGACCCCTGCACTCCTCCTGGTAGCACATAACTTGCTTGAAGAGCGTTCATTGCTTTGAATAGCATCTATTAATTCATTTAGCCACAGTTTTGGAAGTTCTTGTAAAGTCTTCTTCGGATGTCTGAGAAAAGTAAGACAGATAACATGACAGAAATATTAGACATGGTAAGAAAATTATGTAGTTAATAACTTTATTTTAACTGAATGATTGATATTTCAATATGAATTAGCTTCTGTAATACCTCCATAAGCGAGCTGCAAGAAGACTAAAACCCACATAAGCTTGTTCAAAAGCACCTCTGTGTTTTGTCTCCTCAAGTAGAGTTGTCAGGTGAACACCAATGGCCAAGACATCTTCTTCACTCAACAAACCATTTGTATCAGGAAGTATTGGACAGCAATCAGACAATTTACCCAACAAAAGAGAAACCTCTTTTACAGTCCGCCAAGAACAAAGTAAAACCATTTGGGCAGTGACTTTTGGATGCAGAGCAGGTGAGGAAGCGCTGTTGGATTTCAACACAGAGGAACCTGCAAAATAATTTTTAGCAAAATAAATGATTTTCTTTTTTACACAATAAAAAAAAAGAGTTGAATTCGTTTTAGAGTTAAGTATAAAAGGACAGAGAAGTAAATAAACAGTGGTTACTTTCATTGAAGTCCATTGGAAGATGTCCTTCTGGCGATGAACTATTTACTATAGGTGATACAATTTTATCCAGCTTAAAACAGAGGGCAACAAGACTTCTAATCAAAATCAACCACTTTGATTTTTCTCCCAATTTGCTGAAAGATTGAAATTAATTAAAATGAATTGTTCTCTTACGCATTAAAGATAAAGAGGACATACCTAAAATCCGGGATTAGCTGTAGCAGGTGACGAATGCAAAACAAAGTTCCATACATTGGACCATTGCTAGCAGCCTGAAGAATGTCATTCTGAGCAACATTCAATTCACTTTCTAACTGTGCTTTCAGACTGATTACAGCATCAAAGATTTCTTCAGTTGGATAGTTTGTGCTGAATGACAATAAATAAATCTTGTTATTAACTATTTTAGTAACATAAAATCATTGTTCTGATGAGATTTAATTGAAATCAAAACTCACTTGTCTGAATTGTTATGAACTTTATGGTTGAGAATGCAACAAAGTTCTAAAAGATAAGCAGCAGAGATACAATCTGCTGGGTTAATACTTGATGCAAGAGTACACCCTTTGTTGAAAAGCTGCAATCTTTTGCTTTCATCCTGGAATGTGTACTATTAGAATGGGTCTGACATTAAGTTCATGCACAGTGCAGGGTCATTAAAAAAATTACTCACATGCAATCCCAGAGGGCAATTTGGATGTGACCCCAAAATTCTTGCAGCCATGGCCTTATTTTCCTCAAAGTTATCAATTAATGTGACACCCAACAAGGTAAGTGCATTCTTATCCGTCCACATTGCATGTAGGCAGTCCTCATTTATTAAAAGAGGGTCAGTTCTAAGAATATCCTGAAATTTATTTAAGAAACTGTGATAACTCAAAAACTCCATGCAGAAGGCAAATTTCATTCCCAAAAGATACTCACAATAATCATTGTGAGGAGTTTTAAAGTAAATATCCTGCGACTATAGTTGGATCCAATCCTAAGATTACTAAAACAAAATGGTAAAATCCAAACCATAAATTCTTGATAATATGCTAAGATTCTCAAAAAATCAATTTCATTTTTCTTCGTTTGTTTTATTGGTCTTGTTAGAGTGTGGGCACTGTCTTTCATACGAGTAAATAACTAAAAATAAATCAATCAATCAATAAATAAATTAAAAAATAGCTTAATTTAAAATATTGTTGAACTATTCTACTTAAATACTTTTAGACATACCTTGGACATGAAAGCAAGAGCTTGCTGACGGAAAGAGGGAATTTCGCAATTCACATTATATTCCAAGAAAGATTGTAGTAATGAGAAATCCATTTTAGAAAAGACTTCAGTACTGCGATTTGTTTCTACAATCAATCCAACAGCAGCAACTCGAATCTAGAAAATAACTGTAAGGTTGAAAAGGTCCTAACGGTGTAACATTTTGGAAAATGGCATTAAAGTATGTGGAACATTCCAGACCTCATCACACTCATGACAAAGTGCAGATCTCAGTAGTGCCACAGGAAGGATTCCAAACCACAATTCTTCATTACTAGTCATCAAGATAACACCCTGCTTCCTACCTATCTTCACACAGGTCAGCAAAAGTCTCAATCTTGGAAGTTCAATGTTTTGCTTTCTAGTGACAGGAAAGATGTATTTTTTTTTGTTGATTGTAGAGAAAAAGGTAGGATATTTTATAACTCAGAAAATATCACTTACTTGTTAACAGCAGATACAACTTCATTAATAACTTGTGGGCACATCTTAACAATTTTAGAAAGTGCTTCTTCTAATGCAGGAGATTCTATGGAGTTGTTCTCAATCATTACATGAAAAAGTGGCTCTACCCATGATTTGTACCACTGAGGGTAGGGAAGTGTCTTGAAGTCAGCAGATGACATAGCCACAAATGCACCAGATACCTATAAAGTTCAGTTGTTTGCTTTCAAAAGCTAAGGAATATTCTTCTAAAAATAACACTAAGAAGATTACAATTCACCTAAGACCACTCACATGAGATGACATAGATGTACACTGCATTGCCTTTAAAAGATAGCTGATTACATTTGGAATTTTTTTGATAATTTCAGAGGTGCTCATATAAGCCGTCATTGTTGACAGTATCACATAACGACTGCGTTTTGTCTCAGGTGTTAATCTAACAACTTCACACATCTTATCATCCAAATCAATACCTAATGAAAACAATAATGAATTATGAAAGATAAAGACAGTAATGAATTTAAAAGTAAAACACATTTCAAAATTTCATTACCCAAAGGGATAAAGGTCTCTTTTATTTGCATCAAATTTTCCAGTATTGCTTTAGCTAAATGTCTTACAGCATCCATGTGGTGATCAAGGAGGCCCAAAAGATGTTTCAAAATATTTTCCACCTGAGATACTTGCAAAGAACTGGCAAGTTTGGAATTTAGAGCAATTACTCTTGTCAGCTGTTGAACTACTCGCCAGAGGGCTAATACCACATTGCTTTCTTGAATGCAGCTGCACACATGAAAATAAATATAAAAATCAATTTCACTTTACTGGTAAAGTAGGTCTAAAAGCCACATTAGGAAATAGGAATAGTTAATAAACTCACAGTTCATTCACAGATAGTGCTACATCAAGGATGCAAGCAATCACTGCTTTCTTATTTGTTGAATGTAACAATTCAAATTGATTAGGTTTTAATCCAGACAAGAGGCCTGAACAAATACACAGGATGGATAGCTCATCGGTAGTTGGTATAGTTCTATCAGTTTCCAGCAGCTGAAATCAAGAGAATGTATTTTCAAAAACAATTCTTGATTAGATTATTTTTGCAAGTAATAAATATTTAGAAAAACAAACCTTCATCCAGCCTTGAGGTCCTTCAAGATATTCCAAAATTAGGACCATAACAAACCCAAAATTAGTTCGTGTGTCCAGAGGAACATCAGGTCTATTCATAAAATGAATAGCAGAGTTTAAGATGGCAGACATATTGAATCTCAAAGTTGCTTGAAGATTTGCAGCTATTCGTTGAAGTACAGTTATAATTATCCTAGAGATGGTATGAGCAACTTTGCTTACTTCCACCTTAAACATTGGGGTGTTATCAGAGCTGAAAGCATATTCAAAATTCTTAGCTTCTGATATAAATTTGATATTAGAACATATCATTACACACAGCATACTGGTGGGATTTACTGGATATAAAGGGCAAAATCAAAATACCTCAAAAAAGACTGGCACAGGTTCAGAGCTTGCTTCAAATATTCAATAATATCCAAAGTCATGCCATCTAAAATATCTGGGCCCAACTTAAAATTTTCATAACAGCCTAATAGAGCACTAGAGGCAACAGTCAAATTTGTGAGGTCTTTTCTGTTGTGGACTGCTTCTTGTAAATGGCATTTGAGACCTTCTCGCAGATATTTGACACATGATTCTTT
Organism: Frankliniella occidentalis; assembly: GCF_000697945.3. Taxonomy (NCBI): domain Eukaryota; kingdom Metazoa; phylum Arthropoda; class Insecta; order Thysanoptera; family Thripidae; genus Frankliniella; species Frankliniella occidentalis. The sequence continues at coordinate 1,465,377 of NW_026267196.1, forward strand.
TGCATGTTGATTGATTGAATTAAATGTTCTAGAAGATTTCACATAAGAATAAATTAAAGATAATACATAAATGAAGAACCCATTTGTCATTCAAATTACATACTTTGTAAGAGCACATTTGATAGGATGTTTTAACGGGGCTGTTAAATATAAATCAGCGGCTATATGTACATAGTTCAAGTCAATGGCAGTTGAAATATCTTCGTCTACTATAGCTAGATGGCCTGATATCTGAATATTAAGTAAGATTCACAACAATAAGGTTTGTACATTAACATGGAATTTACAAGAAGAACAATTAATGACAAACTGTAGGGGCTGAATTCTTACTTTCTTAATCACATCCATCTGCTCTTCAACGTTGAACGAAGTTGACACATTAAGGAGGAGTTGAGCTTTTATTTCCTTAGACAGTTGATCTGGAAACAGGGTGTTTAAAAAATTAAAACAGTCTTGAAAATTTAAAAATAGTTGTCTTCGGTGTTTTGTTAGCAAAAATCTATAGAAACAAGCAAACAAACCAGATGGATCTGTCATTCTGTCTGCTGAGAGTAACTTACAAGTCTCTGAAGTATAGGCAGTCTGAACTGGCCTCTCAAGTTTTGGTTTAGTCACTGGACCATCTTCATTAGCCTGGGCACTTTCAACAGGATCAATCATTTTAGATGAGATAAATGGCGAATTTTCTACGAAACAATGGAAAACATAACCTGTTTGAACATGCTAGCTGGTGCTCGGCCGGCTGTCCACTGTACTGCAAATAACCTAAATATCGTGCAAACAGTTCACAGTGCGCATGCGCAGGTTTCATTTGTTGATTGTTTGGAATTTGGAATCGTAAAGGGAAAGAGCTTGTTGCGCTTGTGTTTGTACAAATCTTTGGCTTCGGTAAGACATCCTTCGATCTAATATGGGGGTGTTAGAGATTATTTTTTTTCCCCTTCAAACTTTGTAATATATCAATTTGTGATGATTTCCCTCCTCCCCTAGTTCTTTTGAGCTGCACTTGCTTAACAGTTAACCCCTTCTTCCACCCTCTGGGTCCACCCTCTCTTTGCGACTGTTACTTGGCTGTCTGAAGCAAGATAATTTGTTTGTAATGAGTTTCAACTTACTCTCTGAATACCAAAACTATCCTAGCTACAGTTAGGCACAATCAGTTTTCATTTCTGAGTCCATAATTGAAAAGTTGTTATTGATATCATTACCTCATACTGTCCCTCAACTGTCCCCAATTATATTTTGTCAAGTGTTTGTTTCTGAATTCTTCATTGCCTGTGTTACTTTCAGATTTGGTGCTGCTTGTAGCATGCTACCCCAACGCCGTCAGACCAGAGCATCTGTTGGCTCTACTACTACATCGGAGACAACCAGGCGGCCATCAAATGAAATCAATTCTCCTCGAACAAGATCTGGCAACAAGATCAACACCAAAACTCTTCCTTCTCCATCTCAGCTTAGAAAATCATCAAACGAGTCTCCCCTGAGAAGACGTGCATCAACACCCTCAAATGCATTGTCACCTGCCAAAAGTAATCTGTCAAAACCAAAGTCACCCTTGAAACAGATTGAGAAGATTACAGAGACCTTGCCAAAGAAGAAGCAGCAGAGTCAAGTAGTACCCACTGCATCTGTAGTGAAAAGCTCAAAGACATCACCTAAAAAACCTGTTTCAGTTCTGTCAGTGACTTCAGTCTCTTCAAAACCTCCAGCACAATGTAGGAGCACAAGAGGCAATTCTGTCTGCAGTTCTCCATTGACTGATGTTAAGAAAGTAGTAGGAAGGCCTTCTCGTACAAAATCCCCCATAAAATCTGCAACCAAGCCATTGTTGAAGTCTCCCTCACAATCTCTTTCTAAATCCCCTTCAAAATCCCCCTCAAAGTCCCCTTTGAAAAAATCTCCTTCTAAATCCTATTCTAAAGCCCCCTCTAAATCCCCCTC
>NW_026267196.1:1474635-1475826 GCF_000697945.3 Frankliniella occidentalis
CCCCCCCTCCCACACACACCATCACATGAGCAACCCTTTCGTGCGCCCAGATTTATTTTTTATATTTAAAATTTTCGGATGAAGGGGGCAACATGGTGCCAGCTGCCCGCTTGTTCCTCTTCATCATGGCTCGGGCTGCTGTGGTGCGCGTGGTGGCGGCGTCTGGCTGGAGGTGGACGGCTCTCGCCTCGCGGTGCTCGCGGTGCTCGCGGGCGCGCCCCTCGCCCGGCGCAGCACGTGGCTTGCGGTGTGCGAGATGTGGTTGGCGTGCGCGTCTGTTTCCCGCAGCGGTATCCCAGATTTTCCGCATCGCACCCACTTTTGGGGGTCACTCACCCATACAAGGGTGCGATTGACCCAAAGAATTTTGTAGGCAAACGTCGTCTTGACCACTAGTGTTTTCACCCACGTATAAATAATTGGTGGGTTATGAGCCTTCCGTCCGAGCTCCCCCCTTTCCCCGTTTCCCTGCCCCGCGGCCCCTTTGGGGCGACCGCGGTGCCCGCCCTAGATGATGAAGACTTTTCCCACGAGCTCCGTGCGGCTTCTACGTGCAGGCTGGAGGAGCCTCCAGCAGGCTTCGTGGGCCAGGGCCAGCCCAGCAGCAAGCGCGACCCGCGCGTTTTGAGTCTGAGAGAGAGAGAGAGAGAGAGAGAGAGAGAGAGAATGAAGAGGGAGATGGGTGGGGCGGGGAGGTTTACGGGGTAAGGTAGGGGGAAGCGAGGGGCCTCCGTACGTCACACAGCGGCAGAAGTAGCAGCACCAGCTCCACTCCTGTAGTGGATCCAACTCAGACTGGGGCTAATTAACGGAGTACGGCTGGGTGGGGCGTGGCGGGGCTGCCAGTCCTTTTTAACGCTCTGCCGACGCGGGTCGGGTCGGGTCGCCAGGATGACTTCTTGTATGTCAAAGAGCTCGCGGCCAACGGGGGTGGCAGGCAGGCAGGCAGGCAGGGCGGAGGGGTTGGGGGACACGGACGGAATACGTCGTGTGACCTTCTGCCCCGGCGCACCCGGCCCGGCTCTGAGGCAGAGAGAAGGTGCTGGTCGCGGGGAAGAAGTGTGTAACGACTGTGTATTTTTCTGCATCAACTCTCAGCCAACTCCGCGCGCCAACTTTGCTGCAGCAGCCCCCTCGCTGCACTGCGCGCGCCCGCGTGGCGTCTGTGTCGTCGTGGACAATTAGAGGGGA
>NW_026267196.1:1475876-1478520 GCF_000697945.3 Frankliniella occidentalis
CAAACTTTGTAATATATCAATTTGTGATGATTTCCCTCCTCCCCTAGTTCTTTTGAGCTGCACTTGCTTAACAGTTAACCCCTTCTTCCACCCTCTGGGTCCACCCTCTCTTTGCGACTGTTACTTGGCTGTCTGAAGCAAGATAATTTGTTTGTAATGAGTTTCAACTTACTCTCTGAATACCAAAACTATCCTAGCTATAGTTAGGCACAATCAGTTTTCATTTCTGAGTCCATAATTGAAAAGTTGTTATTGATATCATTACCTCATACTGTCCCTCAACTGTCCCCAATTATATTTTGTCAAGTGTTTGTTTCTGAATTCTTCATTGCCTGTGTTACTTTCAGATTTGGTGCTGCTTGTAGCATGCCACCCCAACGCCGTCAGACCAGAGCATCTGTTGGCTCTACTACTACATTGGAGACAACCAGGCGGCCATCAAATGAAATCAATTCTCCTCGAACAAGATCTGGCAACAAGATCAACACCAAAACTCTTCCTTCTCCATCTCAGCTTAGAAAATCATCAAACGAGTCTCCCCTGAGAAGACGTGCATCAACACCCTCAAATGCATTGTCACCTGCCAAAAGTAATCTGTCAAAACCAAAGTCACCCTTGAAACAGATTGAGAAGATTACAGAGACCTTGCCAAAGAAGAAGCAGCAGAGTCAAGTAGTACCCACTGCATCTGTAGTGAAAAGCTCAAAGACATCACCTAAAAAACCTGTTTCAGTTCTGTCAGTGACTTCAGTCTCTTCAAAACCTCCAGCACAATGTAGGAGCACAAGAGGCAATTCTGTCTGCAGTTCTCCATTGACTGATGTTAAGAAAGTAGTAGGAAGGCCTTCTCGTACAAAATCCCCCATAAAATCTGCAACCAAGCCATTGTTGAAGTCTCCCTCACAATCTCTTTCTAAATCCCCTTCAAAATCCCCCTCAAAGTCCCCTTTGAAAAAATCTCCTTCTAAATCCTATTCTAAAGCCCCCTCTAAATCCCCCTCTAAATCCCCCTCTAAATCCCCCTCTAAATCCCCTTCGAAATATCGGGCCAAATCCCCATTGAAATCCACAGGAAAAATACCTACCAGAAGTCAAGTATCGCCAAGGAAAGCAACTGCAGCTCACAGTCCAGCCCGTCTTAATACCTCATCAAGAAAACGTCTTCTTGTGTCCCCTCCCAAGTCTCCTCCCAGTGCTAAAAGTAGACGGCTTAGATGGAGCATTTCGAGCCCTGTGCATGTTAACAACGAACCAGAGTCTGATGAAGGTTGTGTACCTCTTGACAAGATAAAGAAAGAGTCTGATGATGTTTCTGCTGGGAACTCCAGTTTTTCACACCAACCAGGGAAGCATTTTTCAGGCTCTGATACCTTGCCTGCTGGTCCAGAATTAACCGGACGTTTCCTCCGAAGGAAATGGTTTTCGTTAAAGGTACCATATATCTTTATTTCTGTTGGATCAGTCTTGTGTATGTTAAAATTTGAGATTTATCATTCTTGGTGTATTTCAATTTTCAATTTTTTGCAGACTCGAGGAGGATTTACTTGCTTACGCTCTGCAATTCTATCTCCTGAAGAAATTACCAAGGAAATCCTAAAGGCTACAATGGTTGAAACACCCAAAGTGGAAGATGCAAACTTTTTCTCTACCAAGCTTATGATGCGGCTCTCAAGCAGGTAGGATGGCTTTTGGTTTTCTCTTAAAATACTTCATGTGAATAATTTTTGATATGCAGTAATCCTTCACACATTATCAATGTTTGTTGTTTGCAGATTGCCTCCAACCCGAGCCCGTCCATCTTGTGAAGAACTGGTTGATCTGATCAACTCTAAACAGTCCGATAAAAAGTTTGATACCCTCACAGAACCAAAAGGAGAGGGTACTGCAATACGTGTGAAGTTAGAAAGTCGTTCATTTACTGATACAGTCTCACAAATAAATAGCAACCCTCGTAAAGTTGTGGAAAGTGCCCCTAGCACCAGTAAACCTGAGGTTGAGGGCAGTGTGGTTAATGACCAGGAAAGCAGCCTCACTAAAAAGCAAGAACGAGAAATTGCTTTATTACAATTAAAGAATCTAAGGTATTGGTGAAGGCTTCAGCATGAGTACCCTTGATTTCATATCTTAAAAATGGCTGGTGTGGTGTGTGGTCACATCCAAGCTTTGATTATTGCTACCATAATTTTATTTCAGATCAGAAGTGACTGTGTCAAAAGAAAAAGCAGGAAATTGTCCCATTAAAAAGAAGGAGCGTGAGATTGCTTTGTCACAGTTAGCAAATTTAAGGTACAAGTAACCTGTAAAATATATTCAAGTACAAAATATTCTGACATGCTTGCGTAATTTACAAGGTGGATAAAGTTACCTAGGAATAGTTTAAAATTTAGTTATAAGAGACATCACCTGTGAGTTAAAAAATGTTGTATGTTGAGTTTTCATTCTTCAAAATTTAAAACTTGAACTTAAGCAGTCCATCCATATAGTTTATAGTTTATCATATTAGGTAAAAAATAGAAATTGTGGAAATTCCTTAATTTTGCTTTAAGTTCAGGGGTTTTCAAATACATCTCAATTTTTTTTTCTCTAGATTTTAGAGTAGGACAGATATTTAATGGGGAACGTCTAGAAGGACCCCTCACCGGAA
>NW_026267196.1:1487205-1491572 GCF_000697945.3 Frankliniella occidentalis
GGGGGGGGGGGGCAGGCCTGAGGGTTTATTAAGATCTCCAATATAAACGAGGTCTTTTTCGGAAGGCACGTCGCTCGAAAATGAGCAAATAACAATCTTGTCATGATTGGTCCCCCCCTCCCTCGGGTCCGCTGATGGTCGGTTGGGTACGCTGCGTGTGCGTAGCGTGCGCTCTTCGCACGCCACGCACTGTAATGGAACATTGGCCCTCCCCCTCCCCCAATCGCCTTCAATGGCACAATGATCGGTGGCCTGCTGGGCTGGGCGCGCCCGGACCCGCCTGCTGCTGCTGCTGCTGAGCCCCTCCTTGGCCAGCTCCATCAAAATCGGGCCGCGAATGAGTCGTCCGAGAGTAGAAAGCAGACTTTGAGCCTCCGGCGCCGAGCAGCAGCGCAGCGCAGCAGCTCACATCGTCCCGCCGCCGTCCATCGTCCCCGTCGCACAAAGTACTTTGTGGTCCCCGCGGCGCTGCCCAGCGCCAACACACGGCGAGCGGCGGCGGCCGCGGCAGGCGATATTGTTTCTTTTTGCGCCGCCGCGCCGCAGGGGCAGGGCCGGGCAGGGCAGGGATTGCCTCCGACCTGGCCGGCCGGCCCGCCGCGCCAAGGCCCTGTGTGCGCTAGCGCTGCAATCACTCCGGCCTCGCAATTTCTCATCTCCGGGATGAATGTGCGATTCAGTCTGAACGAGTGGATAAGTGGAGGACACGGCGGCGGTGGCGGCAGCAGCAGCAGCAAGAAATGCCTTATTACTTTGTCGTGTTTTTGTTGGAGCTGCATGGCTCGCCTTATGCTTTCTTTTCGCGAGCCCCTCGCAGCGTTGCTATGTCGGCTGGAATTTCACTGCGCCGTGGTTGTCGTTTGAATCAATCGGCGGCGGCGGCAGTGGTCGAGGAGGAGGAGGAGGAGGTGGCTGGCTACTAGGCTATGGAGGGAAAGGACTCGCACTGGCCGTGCCTACGGCGCCCGCGGCGCCCGCCCGCCCAGCTGGACGCGGCAGGCGAGCATCTTGGCGCTGTTTAACTCATGATTAACCCTAATGGCGCCCCGGGAGGAGCGGGAGGGGGGTCCGCCGGGCGCCTCCTGGTCACACCGCGGCGGCGAACCGACCCGACCCGCGACATGGGAACTCTCATATGCCGTCGTATGGGAAGGAGCTTCCCATAACCTCCTCCTCCTGGGGATGTTGATGATGATATGGCCGCGGTGCGCGCGCGTATATCGTCGTCGTTTTTCGTTTATATTGTCCGCCCTCGGTGTAACGAGGCTTAACGGGGTGCCAACATGATTAGAGAGGACTGGTCGCTTGTAATTGACCGGGCCGCCGCCGCCGAGGAAGTGGAAGTGGATGTAGGGTGGTCATCACCCGCCTCTACACATGCGTGCGCCAGCGCCAGCCCAGGCCGGCATGCCCCGCTCCATATCATTTTTTCGTCTTCCTCCTCGTTGGGGCCTAACCGGCGTGGCGGGGCGTGGCGTCCCGGCGGCAGCGCCGCGTTCCCACGCCGCTGGCAGGCCGCCGTTGCTGGTGGTTATGGTCGACATGATGGTCGTCGTCGTGGAGATTGAGCTGACCCCGCGCGGTGTCGTGGGCACACAGCACGGCAGTCGAGGGCGAGTAGCTAGGGCGCTCTCGCTGGCCTCCGTCGGCCCCACCACGCCCCGCCGCCGCCGCGCTTGTCCTCCCCGGTCACATCCGTCCCGGAATGCAGCCGTGGTCTGTGCCTGCTGCAGGCACTGCCAGGCATTGCCTACGCGCCGTGCCTCGCCGCCGTGCGAGTGACGTGAATATCAAGTCATACCGTCGAGCCCAGCAGCAGCAGCACAAGATATATGGACTGCGCGCCGGTGTAGCGTGGCCGCGGCGGGGAGGGGGGGGGGGAGAGGAATCCCTTACTCCTGCCGGAGTCTGCCGCCGCGCTGGAGAGTCTCCCGGCCGCACGGAATAAATGAATCGGATTGTGGCGGAAACACGACGGGGCGCGGCGGGGCGCGGCAGCGGCACACGACACAGGCGGCTGGGCCGCCGGGCCGGCGCGCGGCTCCGGGTCGCCGCCCGCCGGGCAGGCAACCCGGCCGCAGCCGTGGCCAGCGGGCGGGTATCAGCGCCTCGGCGACCTGCCACCGCCCAGCAGGCAGGCAACCCGGCCGCAGCCGTGGCCAGCGGGCGGGTATCGGCGCCTCGCCGACCTGTCTACGCCTGGCCTGGGCTGGCTCTCGGACTCGACTCGGGTGGCAAGTCGGTAGCAAGTCGCGTCTGTCTTTCAGGGCGCGGCGGCGGCGTGGCGACGGACACGACGTTGGCAGACATGGCCGCTGCCGCGGCCGCGCGCGCCTCGTCCGTTTTCAGCGAGAAAGGCTTGGGAAATCGCGTGTTGGAATGTTATTGGTTTTTCAAGACAGCGCGCGCTGCGTGCTCTCAGTCTCAGCAGCAGCTGCGGACGGTCCTGGGGCTGGTCGGACAAACAAACGGCGCGCGCCCCGCTCCGTCCCGCGCCCCTCGGATGGACCGCGACCCCGACTGTTTCTGCCCGCGCGCCGTCGCTTTTGTTTTCAGCACTGTGTTGATTTCTGCGCTTCGGGCCGCAGGACCACGACCAGACTGACCCCTGCTGTCTGCGCCGTTGGCCCAGCAGCGGCAGCTGCGCGAGGTCCTGGTTGGTATTCGAACCCCGAGCTCCGAGCCGGGACGAGGGACGAACAAGCGCTGGTGTGCACATGGCGCCGAGCGATGCCGAGCGACGTTCGCTTCGCAGCAGCGCGCCCGTGCTGGGCATTCCAGCGAAAAGGCCGGCCGCCGCAGCGGCAGCTCGCCTCGTCCCCTACTAATTGGTGAATCAGGGAGTGACGTCGCCCCAGTGTCTCCCCTCTCCTGCCCCCCTGCCGCGACGCCCCGACCTAGCGCAGCGACGACGCGACGCCCACTGCAGAGAGGGGCCTTTCTCCGCGTGCCGTGCTGCAGCAGATTCCATACCGCCGTCGGCGCGCCGCCGGTCCTGGTGCAGCACACAGACACGACAAGATCAGGGCAGTCCGGTCCGGCGCAGAGTCCCGTTGACGTGCTGGTCGCGAGGACGCGCAGGCCCGCGGCCGAGTGGCGTGCTGGTCGGCGTGCCGCTCGCGGGCCGATCATGTCCTTCACCTCGGCGGGGCCGCGCGGGTCGGGGCCGGTCCATTGCCATAGGACGAGCCGGCCGACGGGCCGCGGCAGCGTTCCTTTGCGGGGCCCCGGCCGGGGCGGGGCGGGGCCGGCGGCGTCGGACGACATACGAGGCATCCCGCGCCGACAGACCGTGCGCAGTGGCAACATCCAATAAATGTAGAGGATGAAGTTGAAGTTTGGACGTGAGATATAGGCGTCTTGTCCATGATGGGCCACGCCACGCCACCTGGAGGAAGAGGACGGTCTGCAGTATACGTACTGCAGCTGGCGTGACAGACCACTTGTATGCAGGCAGCCCCCATCAGTCGGACTTAGCACCGCCCCCGAGCTGCACACACAGTGTGTTTTTCTGGCCGCGCTCCGCTCGCCGCAGCCAGGTTCCCACGAGCCAAGGGCATCGCACGGCCCGCCGCCCCGCCCCGCCCCGCCCCGCGATACTGTTGTTGCGTTGTTGCTTCAGTGGGCAGCAGCCTGCCGGGCTCTTCTAGCCGGACTGGGCCTCGACAACTTGTTGCACTGAGCGGGGCGGGGTCCGCGCAGTCGCGCTCGCATCGCGTCCAGTTCAGTCCGGAGAGCAGAACGCATACCGGCTACTGGACGCCGCACCACGCCGCGGCCCGCAAGTGTAGAAAGCAAGCAACCCGCGCCGGGGCCGGGGCCGGGGCCGGGCGGGGCCCACGGCGGCAACCTGAGTCCTGGTGCTGCGCGTAGCTGCGCGGTGCAGCCTCGCTGACGCTGTGTGGCGACCGCCGTGGGTGCGAGCGAGAGACCGCTAGTCGGGTCAGGTGTTGGCCACCCCACCCGGGGCCTCTGCCCGGAGCCGGGGCGGATGCGGCGCGTCTCACCTGACGGCCAGGAGCAGGACGGTCTCATTGACGGGCACGGTGCTGGTCCGGGTGCCGTGGCCGGAACGGTATTCGGCGCCCACCCGGTGAGCTGCGCGGGGGGTTCACCACCGCCCGGGTGCACTATACTCAAACTTAAACCCTCTAGATTTTGCTTTCTCTCGCTCATCATCGGCTGGCTAGCTGCTGTTCTCCCTCCTCCGGTACGGAGCTTGGACAACGGCAGCAGCGGCTAGCCTTCTGACATTTGCTCTGCCAGGCCCAAGGCCTTCGCCGGCCCGGCCCCGCCCCGCCCCGACGCGCCGCCGTCCGTGCCGTGATATACCCTCTCAACTGGTTCGCACGTGACGGGGCGCGGCG
>NW_026267196.1:1491622-1496183 GCF_000697945.3 Frankliniella occidentalis
TATTTAATGTGGAAGGCACATAATTACATTGTTTACTAATATTAACAGTTTTACTTTATCTTTTCTACATGTATCAAGTTACTATTAATTATTCTATTCCATTAATTTAAGTGAATTGCTCGTCAGTTCCCTAACTTTTGCCTGGATCTTTCTCTTAACGTGTTTTATAGAAACAACAAATTAGTTAAACTTACATTTTAGCCACATCATCAATTTTTGAGATTTATTCCTATTGCTTTGAGCAAACTTCACAACACAGAGCATCATGTACATTATTCAACAGTGGGCCATCAGAACAGGAGGACAACTTGTATTTGAGGTGTGTAAATGGAGAAATATATTCCAGTAGGCATGACCACTGTTAACATGTAATCCCACATTATTTTTATTGTTTTTTCATTTCTTTTTGGAAATTACATATTTTTTAAGTTTGTTTTGTTATAATTTAACTTTGTGAAGTGCCTTGTGAACCTGTGTTCAGTTGTCTATTCAAATTTTATCTCTGACATAGAAATACTTAAGAATTTTAGATGTTCATAGTTTATGCTGTAAATATATACATTTCGAATAAAATCTAACTGCCCATTGATCGTTTTCAAGTGGTGTGGTGGCACGGTGTGAGCGGTGAGCGGTCTGGGCGCGCGCGGTCGACTCCCCAGTGGCTCGGCTCCAGCTCGGCGTGCGTCTCCTTGCCAATGAGAAATCAATTCAAGCAATGAGCAGCTACTGACCAGGACCGGGCAGCAGCAGCAGCAGGGCGAGCGGCGAGCCCGCGGCATCAGTGGACTGGACTGACACGACCCACGGGAGCAACCTAACTCATCTCGCGAGCCCCACACAGCGCAGCCAGCAATAGGTAAGCGAGCGGGCGAGAGCATGTCCCTGCATCAAAATTTGTCAATGTCATATATCACGGTAGCAGGTCTCGGGTGTACCTTTCGTGCAAGCATCGCTGAATGGTTTGAATGGGTTAGTCTACTTATTCCTCCGCCCGTAAGGCGCCATGACCCCTGCGGCCCGAGGAGGGGGTATGCAATTCCGCAACACTCGGGCTCGGGCCAAGAAACGCCCTGCCCCGGATAACGATGACCCGTGCTACGCCTATTTGAAATAGTTGCGGACGTCGAAGTCTTGCCGCCCGACGCCCGACGACGGAGGAGGAGCGTGAGGAGTACGAGACGCCTCGCGTCGCCGCGCGCTCGCTCTGTCTTTGGGCCCCTCTTGCCCCCTCCCCGCCGCTCGGGCGGCCGGCCCCTTGAGGAGTAGTAGTCCTGAGCGAGAGCCTGCCCGGGTAGTGTTGTTCAGCCTGCCGCGGGTGCCAGTCGCTTCGCAGGAGCCCGTCATGACACGCCCTGCGCGGCGCCCCTCCTGGCCCATCCCCCGCGGCCGCCCCGCCCTCGCGTAGTGGTGGACACTCCACTCGGTGTGACCAGCAGTTTTGTTTCGCGAAGTTCTTGTGTGCGAATCTTTTGTGTGTGCTGCCAGTTGAGTGTGTCGGCGTGTGCTCGGTGCGCCCCTCTATGTGCTTCGCCGCCCTCGAGTACCAGTGCGACGCCCGAGTGTCGAGTGTTGTTGTTTGAGTGTTGATCGGCCACATGGAGCCGCCCCTCGCCCTCGGATTACTCCCTCCCTCGGCCCGCCGGCCCCGCCGCCCTCCCTGGATTGCGGCGGGCGCGCTGGTGCTCGCCCTTGTCGCCGTGCTGCCGTCGGCGAGCGCCGTCGTGGATGTTCGAGGTGAGTGAGATCTCGCGGGCGGCGCGCGTTCGTCGCCGCGTTGCTGGCCGTGCTGGCCGTTGTCGGCTCGCCGCAGGTGTTGGGCGTACCGCACACCCCTTATCTCTGTTGTCGCAGCCCCGATTACAGATTGTGTTTATTTCTGACGAGCGATTATGTGTCGTGTACAAAGAATCACCTGTCCGCTATCATTGACCGCGACGGGTGGAAATTAGGACGATTGTTGCGCAGTATGACGTCATTCTGTGAATCAGCAATCGCCCTCCCCCTTCTTTACACAGTAGTGGCGCCACCCCTGGGCGCCATTACCCGTGCAACCCCTCACGTGGGGGGGTGCGTCAGGCCCCCGGGATGACTACCTGCAGCGAGTAAGGGGGTGGCTCTCGCCCTCTGAGTCACCACCCCTTATCTGTGACTGACTCGCCCAACCAGCTTGCTATCATCACTTTGAAATCCCACTAACTGCGCTGTTTTTTAAAATATTTCTTTTTGTGCCCTCCCCCCCTCCCCCTTTCCCATTCCACTCCTTCACCCCTAACAAGTCGAGACTCCTTCCCTCGATACCCACGCCTTTTCCGGCCGGCTTTGGTGATTCCTATCCTCTTGTAGCCACCTAGCCTGAAACGGCCCATTGCGTGGAAATAAACGCCGCCTTTTGCGGGCCGTCCGTCATGTAGCTCTCGAGGGCGGGGCGGCGCGGGGCACGACTTCCGCGGCTTTACGACGTTGGGCCCCAGCAGCGCGCCGGACTGGACTCGACGGGTAGGGCAGGGCAGGGCACTGGAGGTGGACCTACGTATCTCTCCGGGGTGTGGGCGTGGCGGACGCGACGGGACGGCCCTCAACAGGTGTTTGCCCCCTGCGCAGCCGCCGCTCCTCTGCGAGGGCGTCGACAAAGTCGATACTAGAATAACGACAGCCTGTCTCAGTTTGGTGCAGTGTGTCGTCGCCGTGCTCTACCTCTCGCTCTACCTCTCCCTCTACCTCTCCCTCTCTCTGTCGCACTCACGCGGCTGTCGCGCTGAATGGCCCCGGGGCCATTGATTCCCCCGGCTGGCCGGCGCGTCGGCCGGTCGGCCCGGGCCAAACCTGCGGGCCTCCCGGCCCCGGCCCGGTCCGGCCCCGCTGCAATGACTCCGGCGGGAGCGCCGACCCGCTGCGTTGTTTAAAGCCGCGTAACGCATAAAATTAGCTCTCTAAGTAGCTGGCAACGAATCTTTATGCGCGCCCATAAAAGTTTGCTGCTGCTGCTGGTTCCCGAGAGTGGGCCAAAATTTTGGAATGACTCCCCCCTGCTGCTGCTGCACGATGGTATGTGGCGTCTCTCTCGCTCTCGCAACGCCGCCATCATACCCTCTCCTCTTCGTCTCTCCTTCGCCCTGTCCAGCAAGCCAAACTCACACGATGCACACTTTCCGTTCTTTTCTTCTTATTCTTTCTTTTCGTGGCGGGGCCGGGGCCGGGCGGCCGGGGCGGCGGGGAGCTCGTGTTACCAGTCGGCGCTGCTGGGGCCGGCGCGCCGCCGCCGCGGCGACGGCGACGACGGCGACGACGACGATTCGCTTTTGTTTTACTGTCACGCTGCACGCAGGAGAGGCGAGCCGTTTTCTGCCAGCAAAGTCCTTTCATGGAACAGCTGGCCATTTAGCTGCGCCACGGCTGCCCCGGCCTGGGCTGCCCGCGCCAATACCAATGTGAATCAATCCCCACGGCTCGGCCGAGCTCGCATACCTCTCGTATAACGCTTTGTTTTTGGCCCGTTTCCCTCGTCCTCCTCCGCCTCGCTGTGCTTGTACTCGATCAGATTATAGGCAGTCGGTTCCGCGCCCCATTGTCTGGTGCGGCTCGCGAGGGGCTCAAGCCCGACACGGCGGCGCGCGGCGCGAGCGGGCCGGACCGGACCGCGGCTATGACTTTAAGACCTCTCCTCCCTCTTCCTCCTCCTCCCGCAGCCAGCGTTTTCATCATCATAAAGATCGCGAGGTTTTCGCGCGGCCGGAGCGACGGGCGGCGGTGATAACTGGCAGGGAGGAGGACGTATAGCGGGGCTCTCCGGCCGCGCCGCCGCCGCCGGCCGTTGGACCGCCGGAGCAGGACCAGAGGGTTCTCCCGCCCGGGCCCGGAGCACCGCGAAGGACGCCGTGAGCAAGTCCTGCAGGTGTGACCGGGCCGCCGCCGACTCGGAATGCGAGCATGAGTGGCTGTCCTCCTGGCAGTGCCCCTGCTGCCCCCCAGCTCCTGTCTCGAAGGAACGCCATTCTCAAAGTCCGCGGTGCTCGACGGGCAGAATAATGCGGGGAATGGCGATAATCGCGGGGCCCGACGCAATGCGAGCGCAGCGCTGTGTGCACGGCGGCGTACGGACGGACACGGGGAGGACGGAGCTGCTGCCCGTGCTGCCCTCGTGGAGTCAGACGGCCGCCGGCTCGGGGCTCACGTTCTTATACGCGCGTTATCTGCTGCTCGGCTCGGAGCGCATGGCTTGTGACGCGTACGCACTTTGTTTCCTGTGCTGAGTGATGCTCTTGCGGATCGTCTGTCAGGTGCCGCCCCGCCGCCGCCGACGACGACGCCTCAGCCGCGCCAGCGTCGCGGTCAGCGCGGTGGTGTCCGATAAGGCCGTGGCCTCCCCCTCCCCCTGCTCCGCGCCGCCCCGTTGTGTTGTGTCTGCAGGATGGGTCACGTCTCATACGCAGGGCGTGTCTGCCGTTACGCATACTTTACTTTGAGACGCATCTGGATAGTCCTCTCATAGAAGGCTCCCCTCCCTCCTCCCCGCCCTCTGTCCCCGGGAAGAGGACACGGTCACATCCTCCCTCCCTCCCCC
>NW_026267196.1:1502288-1503586 GCF_000697945.3 Frankliniella occidentalis
CGCGGCGCGGTGCAGCGCGCAGCGAGACCAACATGTACCGGTTTGCCGCATAGGTTTGCTGCAGCGAGTGGTAGCTGCCGCGCCGCTGCGGTACGAGGAGCTGCTTGAATCGTGCGCTTCGTGGCGCTATGCTGCGCGGCGCCGCGCGGCATAGCGTGGAGTGGCGTGGCGTGGCGTCCCAGTGTCGTGGTGCCGCGATCAGAACAACAGGCCAGCTCCTCCGCCGCCGTGCCGCGAGAGGATCGGGTCGGCAGAGGATCTCGGCAGGCATGCGTGTCGGGTCCGTCCGTGTCCCTGCTATGTCCCCCCGCTGGCCGCGGCGGCGGTGCTCAGGTGACGCCGGGGAGCATCGCTGATATGCAAAGGGCGGGGTGGGGCGGGTCGCTCTGTTCTCGGCCAGTATGCATGTGCAGGCGACCGTGGCCGGGGCGGGCCTTGAGGCGCCTGCTTGAGGCCCTGCAGCACGAGCGCTGCTCGCCCCGAGGCCCGGCCCCGGCTGGTCGTTACCTGAGGCGCCATCACAACCCTTTGTGCCACCACGACGACAACAACAACAACGACACGGATGGCGGTGGTCCCCGCTACGGCGCGTCCCTCTTCCCCGCGTCCCCACCGCCTCCACCCCACCTCCGCGCCGCTGGTGGCCACGCGACAGTAGTTAGCGACTCGGCGGGTCGCGTCGGGTCCGCCCTTCACCCGCATGTACGTACCGCCGCATAATGTCTCTACTCTGTGGCGTGGCGCGGAGCGGTCGAGTGTCTCGGTCTCTGGCCGACCCACTCCGCGCCCCGCCCGCCCCGCCCATATTCTGCACTTTACACCTCGGACCTTGGCGCTGGGCGCAAGTCCAGCCGTCGGGGAGCGGTAGTATTGGTCGCTGTTGTGCGTGCCGACCGTTCCGACCCGCGGGAGGCCTCCTGGAGTCCAGGTCCATAGGCGCCCCGCGCGCTGCCAAGTCCAGCTCCGCCGTCATCGTGTGCAGCAAGTGCAGCAGGCTCACAATGCAGCTGGAGCGCAGCCCGAGCCCCGCGGCCCCATAAAGTGAGGCCATAGCTTGTCGTTCGGCCTGCTTATCTGAGCCGATGATCATCCCATAAAGTCGTCGGGCAATGGTCCTCGCGGCGCTGCCCCACGCGGCCTCTGGCCCGCCCCCTACGGACCGCCCGCATTTAACGCGAGTGGTTATCGCCCCCTTAAAGTAGTGTAAGTCTGTGCCACTAATTGCAGCGGGACTCGTGTCCAATTAGTTAACGCAACAGCATGCGGTGCAGCGCGGCGCACTCTGGACCCCCCTGGAC
>NW_026267196.1:1503801-1513286 GCF_000697945.3 Frankliniella occidentalis
CCTTGACCCCCCTGGGCCCCTCCTGGGCCCCCTCTGGGGAAGGACAGCACAAGGGGACAGCGCGGCAGGCGGCGGATCCAGAAGTCCTGCCTGCCTGGCCTGGCGCGCGCGGACGGACAGCGAGGTGCTGCCTCCTGTGCACGCTGATACCGTGACCTTCTCACTCTGCTGCCTGCCAACGCCAACCTGCCTGCCAGCCAGCCTGTCGCGCATTCAGGAAGCGCCCCACGACTGACTGCTCGATCAGGCCGCCTCCACTACCCCCCCCCCCCCCCCAACACCATGCGCGGGGAGCTTCTTCTCCTGCAACACACTCCCTGCAACAACAAAACAGGGCCTTCCCCCTCCGCCGTCCCCTTTTCTCTGCACGCTCTCCGGAACGCCTGCGGCAGGGGTGTTGCCTCGTACGGCCTGCCGCTGACCGGGAAACAATGCTTTTCTCATTATATGCGTCATTGGTTCCATGAGCACGGCGCTCCGTTTGGCTCGGCCTGGACCCTCCTATCTTTTTCCCCGCCCACGCCCCTTCTGCGCCTCGTTGTGTTGGCCGAGCTGCTCTCCCGCCGCCACCGCCGAAGGACACGATGTTGTCGTCGTCGTCCTGGTGTCGACGGCCCGCAAAGGCTTTCTCTCCGCTTTCCGGACGCCGAGTCCATTCGGCTGGCCGCGGGGCTGCTGCGGCTGCGGTGCTGGTGATGTGGTGTTGATGCGGCTGTAATTGCGGTCTTGTGTGGAATGTCTCCCCGTTACAACGCGTTGTTTCCACCTGGACTGTAGCGGCCGAGTGGCCGGTGATGAGGCTAATGACGTTCTCGGAGTGTACGGCCAGCGCCGCCGCCGCGGCCCACGGCGGCACGGCCCTGCCTGGGAACGAACGAATGCATCGCGGCGCGCCGATAGCCGGGCTGCGGAAGTGCCCGACATCTTCACCCGCGCCTACCCTTGTCGCTCGTCTGTAATTGAACAAGAAATGTTTGATAAGTCTGTTTCCCCCACCGGTCTCCGCGCGCTCCATTCAGGGAAAGGCACAGGGCGTCTCATTGCTCTCCGCTCTGCCCCTGCCCCTCACGGGCGCGGCCGGGGCGCCGCCTCCCGCCCGGGGCCCGTGGGGCCCGCGGCACCTCGGCGGCGTCATTGCAGGGGAAACACATCGGCTCGACATCCGTTTCACCCGTTCCGTGTTTCTCTCCTCTCCTCCGGCCGGGCGGGGCGTGGGGCGCGGCGCAGCCGCCGGGGGCGTCACCTGCAGCGGTTGCAGTATACAAGTTGCAGCCGCATCGCCGCTCCGTTCGTTTCGAGAGTCGTTCTTGCAGAATTGCCCTTGATTTATTCCGCTTCTGCTCGGCGCGCTCGCTCATTGACTGGTCGCGCCAGCTCCGCCGGGGGCTGCTCGACGGGCTGCTCCAGGACTGCGCGGCGTCCCGTCCGAAACAAGTCCGCGTGCGCCCCGTCCGCCCGGCGCCGAGCCCGTTCCGCCGCCGATGCCTTGCGGCGTGCCCGGCGCTCGGACAGGAAGTCTGGCTGTCGAACGAGGGCGAGAAGAAGAGTGGCGGACTGGCGGGTGCATGCATATCCGCGATTAGATACTACAGGGACTTGACTCGCCTGCCGGGGCCTGGCCGGGCCCGGGGGCTGTGACGGCGGCCGAGGCGTGGGAAACCTTGTGAGAATCACGAAGTGGGAACCTAGAAGGGATGGGCTGACGCACATGTGTGGCGGGGCTGTTTGGGGGGCGGGGAGGAGGAGGAGGGGGGGGGACTGCATTTGTTTTGGGACCGGCATAGGAGGGGTTCACATGCTTCGTGTTCACTGGGTCGCGGCCAGTGCCTCCCCCCCTCTCTCCCCCTCCCTCTTTCAGCGCGTTTTTTCTAACAGGGGGTGGGAGGAGGAGGCATCGGGGAAGTGCACCACCACACCACCTCACTCGCAACCGAACCGGTCCGGGTCTGGCAGTACGGTGCTGCGCTCTGGCGGTACTGCCCTGACTTGGGCCTCCGGTGTGGAGCGGGAATACTCCATGCTGTGGTATCCCCCTCCTTTCCCCCTCTACGGCCCCGGAGCGACGACCCCTGCCTCCGCGCTCGCTCTCCGCCGGCAGGCTATGCTCCAGGTGCACACGGCCGTCGAATGGGTTGCCTATCAACCGGCGGCCCCCAGGTACACAACTGGAGGTGCGGCGGCCGATCGGCGTAACCAAAAGGATTTGCTTTCAGAACGTTGCCAACAGGTGGCAATCGTCGTCGTAGTTGTCACGATTCGTGTGGCCATGATGAGCACACTCCCAGCTGTGGGTTTGACTAGGACTAGGTCAACGGAGTGGACGGCCAGACTGGACCAGACCAGATCTACCACGACGGCGGCCCCTCTTGGAAGTTTGCTTTCATTTACAGATGATGCACTGTCCTCGGAATTGGTCAGCTCCAATTGTGCGCATATGGGCGCCTGTTCGCGAGTGGGCCGAGTGTGTGCGCGCCACCGCCGCCCTCCGTGTGGGAGTGCGCGGCCTGTTTGTTTACCAGCGGGAATGGAACGGCCGCCAAACGGGTACAAGTGTCGATTGTTGTGTTGGCCTTGGGCCAAATGCGATCATTTGCTGTTTGGCGCTTTGCGCGCCGAGATCTTTCCTTTCCTCCTCTTCTCGGTCTTCTGCCGCTGCTGCGTGTGCGACTACCATACGCCGCGCGGGAGGGGAAAGGGGGGGGGGGAGTACTCCTCCGGGTAGTACTCGAGCGCGCGGGTACCGAACACGAGTGCTCGTGTAAGGCCTCTCTCTGGACCCCTCCCTGGATAACGCATGACGCGAAGATGCACACACATGCTCAGACGGCCCGTGTCCTTGGGAGGAGTACTACTCGTTGCCGGGGAGCGGGTTGCCGCGCCTGCCGCGAGGGGCGCTGCTCTGCTGCCGGGACCAAGGACCCGTTGAGCCCGAGCCTCCAGCCCGGCCGCTAGATGGCGGGCGCGGTGTGGCCGGGCCGAGGCCGGCGGTGGTGCTGTTGCCCTCGGGTCCTGGCTAGCGGCCCTCGTGTGAGAGGTGCGCAGAGCAGCCGAGCGGCAGCCAATCACAGCGCTTTGGTATCGCCTGGGAGCCGGCCCGGCCAGAAACCACCCCGTCTGAGGCTAGGCTGCAGGCGAGCCGACGCGCGCTCAGCGGAGGGAGTAGTCTCGTTCGGGGTGTCTCTGGCCCAGGCGATACCAGCCCGGAGCTCTGCGCACCTCTCACACGAGGGCCGCTAGTCCTGGCGGCCTGGCGGTCCTGGCGGGAGTGAACTGGATGCTGGGGCACGCAGGTGAGGTGAGGGAAGGGGTGCCGCCGCTGGGGCGCAGCCGGAGCCGGCGGCGCAGCGCCGCAGCGCCGCAGCCACCTCGCCAGGCACCGAAAGTCGCGCCCGGAAATTCTTCCACCGCTTGTCAGGATTATGTGTTACTAACAAGCAGACGCGCTGCCCCGGGGCCGGCCCCGGTGGGATACAAATGCGTTCGCTGTCGGCCGGTCCTGGCGCAGGGGGGTCATGGTGGTGGTCGAGGAGGAGGAGCCCATGTCGCACGGACACGCTGCTCGTATGAGGAGACGCTGCTGCTGCTGGTGTCCCATGGCGGCCCGGCGGAGCGTTTCCCACAACGACGTGTCCATATGCATGTCGCAAGGCTGCAACGGACGCCACCGCCTCCGAATAACGCGTCCGACGCCGGAAACGCAAGAAAGCGTCGCGATGCTCGTCCTCCTCCAGTCCCCCGCGCCCGCCTGCGCGCCTTTCTCGTTCGATTTACCATCTCCAAACCGCCATTATACTGCAGTTTTTTATTTGGTGGCGAGCACAAACAGGAAGGGAAGGGCCTTTGTGGCGGGGAGGGGCGGGGGCAAGGGTATTCATCACCGGGTACTAGAAGAGGAATAAATATTCCGAGAGGTGGAAAAAAGGACCTCGGAAGCGGGACTCTCTCCGCCCCGGCCGTCCCGGCCCCGCTCGGCTCGGCTCGTCATGAAGCTATTGTACGACGCGGCACGAGCCTCCTCGAGCTCCACGAGCCCCTTTCCCTTCCCACCCTCTCGCGCACATCCGAGCACGAGGACGCGAGGGGGAGCAGCAGCAGCTCCGCGTCCGCGGCGCGGTAGTGCCTCAAAGTCGCACCCTCGCGCAGAGAGGAGCAGGGTCACAGGTCGCTGAAGTACCACCCCGTCCACGATACTCCACCGCATGCGAGCGTGCGGTCGGGTTGCCTACTCGCAGCGCATTGCCCTGCGGCGTCGAAAGTGACAATACCCATACGCGGCACAGTAAAACTGCGAGGGTTTCGTCCCAACATTTGTCTAGGATGTATATTTTCCCTGTGGATCTTTTCTCCCCCGCGCCCAGTAGAGCGTGCGCCGACGTGGCGGCGCGCGGCGCGAGCGGCGAGTGCACCAGAAGGACTCCTGTACTTTGTGGCACTCGTTAGGCGCGGGTCGGCCGGGTCGCCGCGCTTACTCGCCCCTCGACATGCGTCCACGCACGTAGTCGGATGTTTTTAATTTACGCCCCGCGATGACAGAGATAGCTGCAGGGGGGGGGGGGCTGGGCGGGTTGGAGACGGCAGGTGCACCCCCCGGGGTGTGTGATAAGCCCGCCCTTGTCCTTGCTCAGGATCCACTTGTGGACGAACCGGGCAAGCAGCAGCAGCACAAGCTACAAACCGCGGCACGCGGAAGATCTTCCGATGCGACGGCGGCCTTCGCCATGGTTTGCGGGGAGAAACCTTCGCTGGGGACGCGTCGGGTCGGGTGAGAAGGCAGAGGCCAGGACGATATGATAGGCGCCCCCTTCCCTTTCCTCCCTCCCCTCAGTCCTCGCCCGGCGGCGTCGCCCGACAACGTTTCCACCTCTACCTTTGCCCGGTTCCTGATATGCGGTGGACAAATTATCTGACAGGCGTTTATTCTGGCCCCGCGGGCGACGGCTCGAGCGATGTCGTCTGGACGGACGGGGCACTAAAGCCCTCATATCAGCGTCAGTATGGGATGGGCTGCCGGCCGGGACTCGGACTCGAACCTCGAACCTCGCCTGCTGCGGATGAGATGACACGTTTATAGAGCTCCCGGGGACGAGTTAATTACGGACCAACCAAAACTCTGCGTTTCTCTTTCGAGACATTTATTCGACGCCAAAACGTCCCGAGCGGCCGGACACGACGACGACGACGCCGCAGCGAGCGACTGTCGAGGCAGAACGCAAATAAATTAAACATAATTAGGAGCCACGAAATGTTTTAATCGGCTAAATATTTTCAGGAATAAACCTGAAGAGATGGTGTGTGCAGTGTGTGTGTGGTGAAGGCGATATCGTTGTGGATTTTGCTCGTGGCCTGTGACGCCCCGTGTCCCCGCTCGTGCTCGTTAACATTCTAGTGGTACGGAGCGGCGTAACGGAATTTCACTTTTAATTAATAATAATAGTAATGACAACAACAACGGCGGCGGCGGCCGCACCGCACGCGGAGCCTAACGAACGGCCGGCCGGGGAAAAAGGGAGGGGAGGGGGGGCATCACCCGGCGTTGCACGGAATTATTTGAATGGCTCCTCTAACAAGAGTTTGTTTTAGCCCGCGGCGTGGCTCGGCGTGCCGCCGCCCGCCCGTACGCCCCGCGGCCGCCCCCCTGTGGACCCTGCTGCTTGTGCTCGCGTTTCTTTTCTTCCGGCAAGAAATCGTGTGCAACGCCCGCGCCGCACCGCCGCGCCGCGCCCGCCTTCCGGCCATATCTCGCGCCTTTTGGGCAGCGGGTGTGGGGGCTGTGGGGGTCCCACCACTACCACTGCGGCCAGCCCGGCCCCGCCCTGCCCCACCCCGCCCCGCCCCGCCCGACCAACTTCCAGGTGACCTCCCGCCCGACTGTGTCGGATACATATTCATAGCGTTCGTCGAGGGAGTTGACTGACGTATCCTCCCGTGCGTTCAATAAGTGTAATTACGCGGGCCGAAGGTGTCGAGGCGGCCGCGGGGCGCAGCAGCAGGACGCCGCCGACGGCAGGTCGACGTCGTGGGAATCTCCTCCAAACGACATTTTAATCCTGTCCCGCCGCTTGGTGTACAGCGGTGGTTCTGCTGATGCAGTCCTCGCTCATTTTTGGCGCTGCTGCTCCTTCTCCTCTGATGACGTCGAAATTTCGCACGTTTTCCGCGGCGCACGTATTATTTCGCATCGTTATTATTATTATTTTGTACCGTTTCGCCCCGCGCGCGTCTCCTTTTATTCTTTCCAGCGTACAGCCGGGGCCGATAATGCTTTTTGCTCTTGCCGTTGTTTTACCTACCCCCACTCCGACTGCTGGTCCGGCCATTAGCACCCCGCCACGCCCCGCCATGAGCCGCGCGATCAAGTCCTCTTATTTTCTTATCGGACGCCCCGCCTCGCCCCGCTCCGCCTCTCCTCGCAGTATACGGCGCGGAGCAGAACGGTTGTTGTGGTGAGCCCCGCGCGCGACAAATTGCCTGAGCTTTTACAGCGTCTCGTCCGTGTAATGTGTGCTGTACGGCCCTTGTCCTCGCCCTGCTGGACCTGACCTGCGGCGGACGACGGGGACCTCGCGCGCGCCATCGGGCTCATATAAGCCTCCGCCAAGAGTCACGCCGTATGACATCCCGGAGGACGGCGGCGGCGGCGGCGGCGTTGCACGGCCACAGCAGCCGTTGGTCCAGCGGCCCCACTCCACGCATAACCAACTGATTTAACGTCCAGGGATATGATGATGATGATGATAACCCCAAGGACATTCATTATACCCGCCGTTGCAAAACCCTCGCATCAGCGTGTTGCGAGCGCCTTTTTATTGCACGGCGCTGGGTGTGCCGTCGCTCTCGACGGCGGCCGACCTGTCCTGCTGCTGTCCCTTAGGCGGGTTTGGGGCCCCACCCGCCAAATAACGCCTGCGCCTGTCACAGCAGAGCGTCTTCCGCCCCGCCGCGCCCCGCCCCGCCCCGCCATTGCGGTGTAATTGGAGCGAAAGCGAGCGACCGGGCGGGGCGGGGCGGCGGCTGTTCATATCGCATCGTCGCTCTCGCTCGCTCTTATAGCCAGGGATTAGCGGGAGCGGGGCCGCGCTGCAGCGCGCTGCACCTGCCGCTGTCATGTGTGTATGCAAACCTGTCGTCGGCGCTGCGCGGCATGAGCGCGCGCCCTGCTGCAGCACAAGACCCCCTCTGGGCGCTGCCGGCCGCAGCAGTGGGCAGCAGCAGTAGTAGTTGGAGCCAGGTAGCTGGCGCCTCCGGGCCTCCGGGCGGGGAATAAAGGGTTCAGAGCGAGGCCTTCTTCTCGACATCCTCCTCCTCCGCGTGGCGTGCGCGGCGCGGAAGGCGCGCGGGTGGACAAGCTGCCTCGCCTGCTCCCGGCCCGGTAGCGAGTCGCAGCGCTTATTTATGCCCGGTAATTGGATCAGGAATTAAGTCCGGGGCCAGAGCGCTGGCCGCTGCGCGCCGCTCCGGGTGCCGCTGGCGGCGCCTGCTCCTCCGCTGCCTCTGCTTCGTAGTATAGGCGTAGGAGTAGGGCGAGCGGCTGCTGCCACTGCAAGCGGCACACGTATTTGCTGCTGAATTAGGTTTACTGCTCCTCCGGCGCCGCGGTGGTGCCCGGCTCGGATGCCAGCACGGACACTCAAATTAAAACGCGCCGCGGTCCGGTCCGCCCTAGCGCCGGGCCGGGCTACTGCTGGCCTCGGCGCCAACAAACACTTGGCTCGCGGGTTTGTGAACGTGCGGTGGTTTTATGTTGTGGTGGTGGGTCGAAGAGGTGTTCGTTGGGGGGGCAGTTTCGCGTCGTGGGTTGAGGTGGAGGGACTATGGCTTCTTGCAGTTTGTGCATGCCGTTTGTATGGACTCTGTTGGAGGACGTGGTCGTCGTTGTCGTGGACCCTCTGGTTGGCCAGCGGTAGTGTGCGGCCCGGCTGTGCCGTATGCTGCTGCCCCTGCCTCGCCTCGTGTATGCTGTGGACTGTGCGCGGCCCCGGCTGTCTGCCCGGTGGATGGCCTGTTTGCCCACAGGTTTCTGTTTATTTGGGAGCCCCGCGCGTTATCTCTGTTCGGCCGCGACGGCTTTTAGGCCCCTGTGTAAGTCGTGGCGCGGCGTGGCGGGCCGTCCTGACGTGCTCCTACCACCTTGCCCCCCCCCCTCCCCTCCTCCTCCCCGAGACGGGCCACGACGGCCACGACGACGCCGTCGAGGCGCTGGGCACGCCATCGCATCACGCCGCCGCCGTCCCTGCCCCGGCCCCCTGCCCCGGCCCCCTGCCCCGGGTCACTCACTACTCAGGGCCGTGTCATAAAGTTGTGAGTAGACGGAGCGGGCCGTTCGACCGGCCCGTTCCATGTTCTGTTCAAACTCTGTACTATATGTACCGGGTGTAACTGTGAATGCACAGCAGTGTTGCGGGCTTGCCTACCCAACTCGCCCGTAAGGCGCCATGTCCCCTGCAGCCCTGTCGGGTATGCAATCCCGCAACACTGCTGCGCATTCACAGTTACAACCGGTAGACCGTGTGCAACCTGATGGCTCCCAGCGAGCAGGCAACCCGCACACACGCCTGCATGCTGTAACAGTATCACTCCAAAAGAGGGAAGGGTAAAGCAACACAAACAGGGGGTGCGCGTTGGCCAACCCTAGTGTGGTGGAGCTCTATAACGTGGGTAACACATATGGATCTGTTTTATTTCCCTTGTCAATAATTTCTTTTTTGCGGATATTGAGAATAACAAGAAAATAAGCAATAATAATAATAACCACCGGGATGCTTACGTAACGCTGCAATTCCAATGACTGCGCCGCGCGGCCCCGACCTGCTCGGGCTCGGGTGTATATTGGTTGGTGCGAATAAAGCTCAGGCGCGGGACGGGACCTTGGCTGCGCCTGGCGAGCTGCACCCTGTTCATCGCGCAGCCCGCCGGCCGGCCGGCCGGACCCGCCTCGCTGCACTCTGCGAGCATTACCGGCCAAGAGCAAGAGCTGCTCGGCTCCCGCTCATGCTCCCGATTCCCGATCCCGATTCGACGTGGACATAATGGATGATCGGGGGGCGCGCGCATGCGCGGTGCGGCGGTGCGGTGCGCTCCGGCCGGCACCGGCCTGTAATCTGGATATTATTCGCACAGCGCCTGGCCTGCCTGCTTGCCAGGCCGCCAGGCCTGCCTCTGCCACTCCGGCCGGTAAATTCCATACACGTTGGCCGCGGGCGTTTTTCTTTTACTCGCCGGGGAAAATGTTTTGGGCGCGTTCTACTACGAGTGGTTGTTCCCGAAGGTATGGCCATGGAAGAGGTCGTTTGTTGGACACCCTCTCTGGGCTGGACCTGGCGGCGCGGTTGCATGTTGCATCGGGCTGCTGCTGCTGCTGCAGGCGCAATCGCTCGGCGTCGTCCTCTTTAGTCTTTTAAATAACGATCCGCGCCATTGTCGCGTGCTCGGCAGGGATTGTGCGATGGAGATAGCAACAAGAAGAGGGGTTACAAGTGTGTGAGTGC
>NW_026267196.1:1513966-1515637 GCF_000697945.3 Frankliniella occidentalis
CAGTGTCCCGCAGCATACATTAGCCGACTTGAGCTCACAATCTGTTGCAATTAGCGCCACATTCCTACGTGCGTGCGGGTAACTGGACGGAAGTTATTATTACTACTACTACTTCTACAACTACTAATACCCGCGCGCCGCGCGCAAAATTCTGCTGCTCGTATTCAAGTGTAGTAATAATAACGAGGGGCAATAAAAAGTCGAAGTAAAATGCAGTAGTCGGTAGGTAACCCCCCCGTGTGCGTTGTTGGAAATGGCGCAACCACCGCCGCCGCCGTGTATTTCTGCACCGTTGGCTGGGTTGCGCGGTGGCCTCGGATCTCTCTCTGTTCGAAGTAAACGAAAAGACAGCCGTCGTCGCCGTGCAGGTCCTCCCTCGCCCCGCCCCGCCCCGCGCCGCCCCGTGTGGACCGAGGCGTACTTACTACACACATACTGGTGTGCAGAGGCAGAAAGGGAATAGATTCCGAGAGAAAGCCCAACAGAACGGACAGCTCCGGCTATGGCTCGCGCTCGCGCCGCCGCAGCCGCCCGCCCTTGTCGTTAATTGTTGGGCAAACAGAGGCGGCTCAAACAATACGCTCGTACATACAGCATTCCTCGAACGCGACCCGTCGTCGCCGTCGTCCTCTCAGCTCCTCTCGCCCGGCCCCTCCGCGGCCGGCAGGCAGGCGCGACCCGGCGAGCGAGCAGCGCGGCGATTTGTTTAGCTCCTAAAAAGGCCCTACCGAGCACACACTGTGCAATTAGACCAGTGTCTGCCCGGGCGGAAGGGAAAGGGGTGGGGGGCAACGGCGTGAGCGTCATCCTCCTCGTCTGTCAGGTCGTCAGCCTGCCTATGGGGGACGCTATGGGCCGCTCACGCACCTCTGCGTACTGCTGCTGCTGCTGCTAGTGCTGCTGCTCGACTGCCCGCCACGCCATGCTCTCGCTGCTCTACGCGATCACATCGTGTTTCCTATCGATTATGCTAATGAGCCGGCTGTAATGCTCGTCATTTAGCGCGTCGCGGTGGCTGGCTGGTGCGTGTCTCGGGCTTGGGGCCGGGTCCAAGTGGCGGCTCCGCGGCGCGGCCGGCTGCCGGACGGGTGCACATAGGTAGCTCCGGGAGCGGCTCGGCAGCTCAGCGCCAGGCCCCTGCCAGGGCTCGCCAGAGGAATTTATGAAAACGGCCGAGATAGTCGGATAGTGCGGCGGGTCCGCCGCGGCCGCGTGCTCCGCGTGCTGCATCGGGGCCTGCTCGGCCTGCTTTATCGCGGCCGCCGGACCCGGACCGGACCCGGCGGCGACACGTGTTCACGCCTGGGCACGGTCTCCAGAGCCTCAAGACCCCCCGGCCGCCGGGCTCTAAGTACCTTATTTGGAGGAAAAATCTTGGGAAAATCATGGCAGTGTGTGAAGAACTAGCAAAAGGGCTGGTTTTTTGACAAAATAGAGACAGTCTTGGGGACTATATAAAAATCCTCAAATTATTAAGACAATAAGTCATGGACTTACCACAATAATTAGTGCACCTTGAAAAACTAAATCGCGTTTGGAATTAACCGTAGAAAGGTGGCGTGGACGATAACGGTAAATCATCTGAAGCATGGCGCCGGAAGTCCTCCCGTTGACGTTACCTTTGGAGCGCTCTCCTGCCGGCGACGGCTCTGGCGGCGGCCCCGGGGAGCC
>NW_026267196.1:1516192-1528795 GCF_000697945.3 Frankliniella occidentalis
GTGTGTGTGTGTGTCTGAGGACGCGGGGGCGTTTGTTGGCGGCTGGGCCCGGCTGAGTCAGTGCGTGGTCAGCAGGCGAGTGGATGGACGATCGCGGTCCCTTTCGGGGTGGTGGTGGTTGTGGTGGTGCCTCGCCCCGTGTCGTCCTGTGCCCGCACGCCCACGGCGCGTCCTGGGCGGCCACGCCCGCCGATGGCGTCGGATTAAGGACATCTTCCCTAATCGAGCCGCGCGCTGTGTCCTGGATCCCTCCCGGGCGACCCCGGCAGCGTTGGGCCCCGGTGGCCCGCCGCCCGGGGAGCCACGCGGAATGATCGGGGCTGACGGCCGAGGCCGACCGCCGGCGGGGCGGGTCCTGTCCCGGGGCTTAGAGCCGGCCGCAGTGTCAACACGCCGCGCACCGAGGGAGTATGTTTTTCATTTTTATTTAATTTTATTTCCCCCCGTTGGCTTTCTCGGGGGTACGACGGCGACGGAGACGTTACAGGTAACGCAAACACCAACCACCTGCGGTCCCTCCCGCTCCGCCGCACTCAGACCAGGTGAAAACAGAGGATCGGTTGACTCCAAACATTAGGGAGACGACGGGCCGCTCACAGAAAATGAAGCAAGCTGGCTGGTTGGAGTTCTCGCTAAAGTCGGGGCATACAGTAGTTGGGAGGATTTTAAATTTTATTTTATGCGGTTACAGTATTACCAACCACAGAAGTGCGCAGGGCTAATAATCCACCTTGTTACGTAGTTTCATCGAAGAAATGTATTTTAATTTTAGACAGTCCTTTATTTTTGCCAAACTACCTGTACGTATTTTTTTGCTTGTGAGCCACCACGCCAGGCGCCACTGGCGCCAACCCCTATACCGGCTCGGCTACCCGACCAAGGGGAGGAAGTATGGGACCATAAACCAAACACTCTTCGCGACAAAAAAATATGACATGACGGCCAGACAACGACGACAATAAAATTAATACAAAAAGTCAGAGGTGCCCTGGCGACGCGCTTTTTGGGCGCTGCTCCTGCGCTTCGGATCAAAGGCGACGCGACTCTCCAAGGCATATCAGCGCATTACGGGCTGATCGTAAACCTGGCGGAGATTTAGGGGCTCGGCAATAACCTACCGTTGCCTGGCAGTCCTCTTGGCCGGCCGTTTTATAAACCTGACGCATCGTGGCGCGGCGCGACGTGGCCTGGCGCGGCGTGCTGCTTTCACGGTAATGACAAGTTATTCGGGTTGATCGATCAGAAGCACTCTCCAGGACGCGGCGTGGGGCGGCGTGGCGAGAGCGAAGGCAGCAGAGCCGCGCCGCGCAGAGCGGGCGAGTCGAAACGCGATAAAACATCGGAATTAGTGGATGAGCGCTTTTGGCCGCCTGGCGGGCGCGACCTGGCCACGGGCTCAGCTTCTCCAGTGAGGCGTGAACGCGTTCAGTCCCGCCCCCGCCGCCTCCACCAGGGCAGCCAGGCCAGGGCCATCGCTGCCCCGCGGGGGAGGCGAGCCGCCGCTGGCGCCGCCCAGGTGGGCGGGTTCGATCCCCGTCAGGGTCGGGGAGGCACGTCCGCGCGGCGTCGATGGGAAATCTGGATCATAGAATAGAATCAAAGGATACTCCCCTCCTTTCTCTTCCCCTTCTCTCGTTGTGTTGCATTCGCGTACGCTCCGCTCGCAGCTCGCTGATCACCCCGTCGTATACGGTTTACAAAACGCTTACGATTTATTTCTTTTCGGCGTGAGTAATTTTTCGAGATTTCCATTTTATTTTATTTTATTTCATATCGTTTCGCGGCACGTCCAGCTGCAGTACACTCGTGAGAACCGCACCCTTTGCTCGCTCTCTCGCTTCTCTCTTTCTCTTTCTGACACACACGCTACATCATTTCCTCTCGCTCTGTTGCACCTACCTCGGACGCGAGCCGTCCAAGATTATCACTCACCTTCCCTTCGCGTCCATCCGGCGTCGTGCCTGCGAGTCTACCCGGTCTGCCCTCTGTTCGATCCAGACAAGAATGGCGCAGTGTTCAATCTGCGCGGCGTCTGGAACGCGGGACGCAGGGGACGCTTTTTGAACGGTTGCCTCCTTCATCGCATCGCTCACCTCCCCTTGGGCAGCCATGGTGGCGGTGTTTGCCAGACAAACAGTGAGATGGGCCCCAAGTCGTGCATGCTTTCGATAAGTTCCCAGCGCATCGCTCAGTAAGAAGGACCGATATGAGAGGGGGGAAAAGATAAGGGGAAAAGTGTCCCTGTCAAACATTTGTATGGGTAGTCCGTGAGAGTGAAGCACCCAGAGAACCCCCTGTCCAGAACCAGGTTCAAAACCGACGACATTTTAGCTACTGACGTTGTTTAGGTTACTTGTACTAACTGAATATAGTTTCCATAAAACCCGATTTGGTTGTATGAAGTAAATTTTTCTATGGGTCTGTGTGTATCCAGCGTGCAGTGCGTGTGGAGATTCTGACAGTAGACATGAGTAGTTTACAGTAATTGGTTTGGCTTGATTCCTGTATTGGTCGGAAAACTTGTGTTCTTTTACGTTTGAACGGCATGGAGAAATTTTCTTTTACGTTTGGACGCCATGGAGAAATTTCCTAACTGGAGGCCGTATGTCCTTCGATTAAGCCCTTTCTGCACTTTGCAACTCGTCCCATCTCTTCTCCTCCGTCTTCCATCTCCCTCTGTTGCACAAGCGTTCCCCTCGTAAGGAGCAAAAAGCCCCCCCGTGCAGCTTAACCTTATCGGAATTATTTATTTCTCGTGCTGCGGGGGGAAAGGCTTTAGCTTTGGCGGGATAAGAGAAGGCGGGGAGAAGGATTGGGGAGAGGGGGGGGGGCAAGTGAAGTTGCAGGTCAGGAAATTGAAAGGCTAAAGAAGTGAGTGGAGGTTAGGAGGAGGAGGGGGGGGGGTGCGGCTGGAGAAAATCATGATCAGGTCCGCGCTTAACTTCCAAAAACGAAATAAATTAAAATCCCGTGAAATTGAAAAGAAATAAAACAAAACGCGCCTGTAACGTCGTGTGAAGAGGGAGGGGAGGGAGGGGATTGAGCGTGAATGTGTGTGAGTGAGTCCAAAGAACAGAGAGAAACCAGTCGTTGGAGCAAGCGTTAAGCTGCCGGGTCCGAAGATCCGCCTCGAACGGCCTTATATACGAGAGGGGGAGAAAAATAATGGGGGGGGGGGTATACTGTCAGTTTGCACCCGCCTGAAGCCCTGCCTAGCATGCACTCTAGTTCAGCCGTGTGGCGCTCGGCGCTCGGTGTGGCTCGTCGCCACGACAATAAAGTAGTGTGGTTGTGGTCCAATCGGAACGGTTTTGTTCTGCGGATCGCGGCGACCGCGGCGGCGCGGGGCCCAGCGGGGCCCACCTGGCCCGGCCGGGCGAGGCGCTTAGAGCCCTTAATGCCCGCTTTACTGTTCAGTCGCCACACACCTGAACCGGTTTGGCAATCCTCTCCAATTTGTTGCGTATAAAGTAATCCTGAGCGATGACCAATGCGATGAGTTCGTTTACCCGATTAAATGACCGCTCTGTGGACGCCTTTTCCTCCAGGTGGCCGGCCTCCCTGGCCCTGGCAGCCCCTGATCCGCGGCGTCGCGAAGGAAAAGCTGATTTCAGGGAAGGAGCAGGGAAATAAAAGGGGGGGGGGGGCGCAATCCGTCTGCCTGCCAGTATGGCCCCAGCATCAACCGAACGAAATTACCACTTGCGCCATTTAATTGAAGATCGACCGATTGGGAACGCCCGAGCGAACGCCCTGCGGAAGGGAACGCCTTGTGGCCAGCCGGTAGATCTGGCTAGCCAGCCAAGCGTCCAATAAGGCGTGCGAAAAGCGTTCAACTCTTTTAATGCACGATTCGCTTTATCGGCAAGCGTTCGCCCACGACGCCGCGCCCCGCCGCGCCACGTCGGGCCGTGCGCTATAAGGTGCAAGCCTCTCTCTGCATTCCGCCCCCCCCGCGGCCCTCCGGCCCCCTGCTGCCCCCCGCCGCCCCCCGCGCAGCCGCATTCTTACCGGTAAGCTACAACACGATTTCGTGTTGCCGGCTCAAGCATCCAATTTTGTACTGGATATGCTATATTGTTTCTCCTCGGCGGAGGAACGTCAGGTTGCGGCGCGCGGCGCCTTGTCTTGCTGGAGCTGCTATGGAGCTAGCCCTTGCTGGAGCTCTCGCCCGACATGCAGCCCGAGTCGTACGCCGACTTGGTGTCGCCGGCGCCGGGGACGCCTCCGGAGACGCCTCCCGGGCCGGCCCGGAAGGAGCGCAGCTCGTCCAGCACGGGGGACTTGCTGCCGAGGAGCAGGTCACCGTCGAGGAGGCTGTCGTTCGGCGCGACCGTCGAGCGCACCCGCCTCTCGGCCTCGCGCTCCCGCCGGCTCAGGCGATGCAGACTCTTCTGGTAGCTCTGTTGGGCACGCCGCGGACGGGGAGGGCGTCACTGGACCGGAGCGTCGACGGCGACCTGACCAGCAGCCCCGGGGCCCGTGCTTACCTGGCGGCTCACGTCGTCGGGGTCCGGGCCGCCCGCGTCCAGCGAGGACGTGTTGTCGCTGTCCACGCCGTCCAGGCTGAAGGCGGCGTACTTGCTGTGTGGGGGGTCGATCCCCACCAGCACGCCCACGGCGGGCTCCTCCTCGGTGGCGATCGTCATCTGACTCTCGTCGATGGTCTGGTGGAGGTCGGCCAGCCCCTTGGATTCTGGGCAGGACTTGGGCCGGGGCGGCAGCGGCAGCGGCAGCTCAGTCATCCAGGACGGCGGCGGCAGCGGTGGGTCGGCGCAGGTCCTCCACGACGGGCTCTCGTACTTAAGCTGCAGATCCTTGCTGCCCAGCACGAGGTGCTGCCCCTGCGCCTGCTCTGCTCGCGGCCCCGGGCAGCCCCGACGGCAAGGCCGCGGCCACCCGCGTCCGCCTTGGACGATGCCCTCGCGCAGGTCCAGCGACGAGGAGCGGCGCTCCACTGTGCGCACGCAGGCCAGCGGCGCCTCGACGCTGGGGGTGGCGCTGGGCGTGGCGCTGGGCGGCGCCGAGGTGGACATGGACTCGGTGCAGGAGGGCAGGCTGTCGAGGCCGTGGTTGCGCGGCCGCGGTGACTGGGGCCGCTTCATGAGCGAGTACCTGCTGGCCGTGTGCTCGGCGTGATACACCCGTCTCCCTCCCTCCCTCACCGCCACTCGCCGGCGGCGGGTCGCATACTCACGGAGGTGGGTAGCCCGGGTTCGTGTGCTGGCTGTCGCCCGCCTCGCCCTCCAGGCGCCGCAGCCGCCCGTCCAGGTTGGTGAGCAGCGGCGCCGCGCGGTTCCACTTGTCCTCCAGCTTCTTGCACCGCCAGTCAAACTGGGGGGAGCATGAGGGTTTGTTGCGCGTCCTCAGCCCCACCCCTATTCTATCCAGGCTCCGCTGCTGCTCACCTTGCTCTCCACCACCTCGGCCCAGTGCTTGTGGTAGTGCAAGCAGGGCAGCGTGTCCAGGCCGGCCAGCCTGTCGGGGAGAGGCGCGCTCTCGGTCGGCTTCTTCCGCCTCCCGAGCAGCAGCTCGGCCTGTATGGAGCAGATGTTGAGCAGCCCCAGCACCAGGAGCACCAGCACGAGGGCGACGGCGATCTGGAAACGCAGATACGACGCGTGCGTCCATGAACTCGTTGCACTTCTCCGCGCCGCGGCCCCGTGCTCGCCCGCTCGCTGCGCCCTCTCTGACCTGGAGATACAGCGCCCGATGCGAAAGGATCTCGGCCGCCCAGTACCAGAAGTCGTTGGAGGCCGCCAGGTCCAGGATGGTGACGGGGGCGATGGCGGACGGCGTGACCAGCGGCGGGCACTGCGGCTTGTTGTCCCAGGGCAGCCACGACGGCAGCCCCAGCAGCTGCATGCCCCTACACGAGTCGTCCGCACCGGTCAGCACCCCTTCCGGTCCGAGCGAGGCAGATGCCCACACATGGCCCAACCCTTCTGATTGTGGGTACTTACCCTGCCACTCCCTTACCCCCCCCCTCCCCCCTCCTCCCCCCAACAACCTTGCGGCCGGCCGCCGGCGCTCTCGCTTCGCTGCCCTGAGTGCCTGCCCCGCCCCTTCTCTCGCATAAAAATCTGCTGTCAGATGTGTTCCGATTCGAAATTCGGTTGGTAATTATACGGGTTGAGTCGAGCGCGCGCGATACCCAGGTCGGCCCCCCTTCCCGCCCCGCGCGCCGCCCGAGTTGTCTGAACCGTCTGAACCGCATTGCCACTGTGACATGGGCACCTCCTCCCACCGACCGCTTTACAGTTTGGGTGCTGCTAACCCCTCTCTGCGAACCCATGACCAAACTTTTTGACTCTCGTGAGATGTTTTTATTACTCTGGCCTCATATCACGCATAACTTATTACTTTTGGAAGAATGTGGCCATGGTTTTATTTCTTTTGGGGCGGGCGGCTGCTTATTGTGCTTTCGTAAAAGTGATATAATTGATCCACTGATCCAATTGATCCTAAATGTCGAAACGAAACACACCTCAGGAAGATTTCGTGGATAGCCGTGATGGATCGTGTGCGAGAACACCTGCGACACCTGTTGATGAGCCCCGCTGCAGCTGCGGCACCTGGGGGTGTATAGCGTATATGGCCTCCAAGAAGCAGCTGTAAGCGTAGCCCGCGTAGCAGCGACCTGAGCAGCGAGGCGCGCTTCGGGAGGCGGAGCGACTGTTGCCGTCTCCCTGGGAACCACTCGGAAGGCGTCTCTCGTCTACAGTCGGAGCGCGCCAGCAGCCCTGGGGGGGCAAAGTTACCCGCGAGCGAGTGTCTCTGGCAATGAGATGCTCCAATTGAAGCACTTAGCACGCTGGCCTGGGCCGGCCCTAATTACAGACTCTCTCTCTCTCCCGCCCTCCTCTCTTCCTCTCTGGCTCTCTC
The DNA here is from genome assembly GCF_000697945.3 of Frankliniella occidentalis. Classification (NCBI taxonomy): domain Eukaryota; kingdom Metazoa; phylum Arthropoda; class Insecta; order Thysanoptera; family Thripidae; genus Frankliniella; species Frankliniella occidentalis. The sequence goes on from NW_026267196.1 coordinate 1,523,078, forward strand.
TCCGTCTCTCTTAGCTTTGTCCATCTTGCACACGCACATTGACAGTGCATCTGTGCATTGGAGGCATTGGAGAGAGAAAGGGAAAAGAGGGGGGGATTTCTGCTGATATTCTCACTCTCCCACTTACGTGTTGTGTGCCGTGTGTATAAGCATGGGTGAATATTCGAATTCAGGCGTTATATGCATGAATATTATTTTTGCGATGTATAACTCTCGACCGCTCGCGTGAAGCAGTCATTTGTTTCTGTTTCTACGTCGTGTGCACATATACACACACACACATACACACAGAGAGGCAAGCTCGCGCGGCCACCTCTCCAGACAAAGGCAGTAAAGTGCTAAGGAGGCGGGTCAGTGGAATATCGCCCACCTCATTTCGCCTTGCCTCTCCCCGGCCCGCCCCGCCTCGCCCCGTCCCGCCCTGCCACGCCCCGCCTCGCCTCGCCCCGCCCCGCCCCGCCCCGCCTGCGGTGGCCTGCGCCTGGGCCTTGCGGTGGAGCAATGTCAAGAGTTTGGCTTGGCCCGCTACGGACCCCGCGGTGCTAAAGAGGTGGAGGTGAACACCGGAAGGCACGAGAGCACAGCCCATGGGCGGGGGCGTTGCGGGCCTGGTACTGCCTAAACCTCCAACCTCCCACACCAATCCTTGCCCTGCCCGCAAGGAGTCGCACAGCGCAAGAGTCGGCCTGCGCTTTTTATTATTTTGGCGCTGCTTGTGCGCCTCGCCTGCGCGCCCCCGGTCAGGGCAATCAGGACCATATCGGTGCAGAAAAGCCCTTTGTGCTGCAGGCTCGGGGCGACGCGCCCTGCCGGGCCCTGCTTGGGCTTGGGCCCCATTACCGGGCTGCAGGGCCGGCCTGGCCCTGTCTGTACGCGGAAAGACTGGTGGCCTGGCACTGGCACGCCGCGCCCCGCCACGCCACGACGGTCGTTAGCTGGGCCACAGCAGCGGCGGCGGTCCCTGACGCTGCTGCTGCCGCTGGGCTCCATGCAAATCCGGGAAAAGTCAGCTCCATCTCGCGTCGCGCCGAGATATGTGGTGTGCTAAAAACAAAGCAATACAGTAGTGTGTACTAGTCGATGGCGGCGGCGGCGGTCGGCGGTCGGCCGGAGCTGGTGCACACGCGCGAGCTACGAGCTAGTGGCGCAGCTAGCAATTGTTCGGCGTGCTGAATGCCAAACTGGGCCGCCTTTATTGATTGGAATTGCAGCGGGTGAGATCGATAATAATTGTTCCAAGGCTGCTGCTGCTGCTGCTGCTGCTAGGAGGGAGCGGCCCGCGAGGCGCTACGCGTGAAGCTCGACGCATAACTGAGCGCACAGCGCAAAGCTCGGCGCGAAGCTCGACGCTAAGCTCGTCGCAAATGCTTGGCATCGATGCCCGCGGTGCAAAGCTGGGTTCGGTGCAAAGCGCACACGTCAGTGCGAAACTTAGCGATAAGCTCGGTGTGAAACTTAGCGCAAAACTCGGCGCAAAGTGAGGCGCAAGCCCGCGGCTCCGGCCATCAGCATGATCAGGGTACCGTTGGAAGTGTGTGCCTGGCGATTGGAGGAGAGGGAGAGGCCACCGCCGCTGCGCCACGGATATGTTTGTGTGTATGTGTGTGTGTGAATGGTGCGGGAGGCGCTACAAATTATTTCGCCGTGGGGCCCAACAACAACGTGATGCTGCCCCCCCAGGAGAGATTCGCGCTTCACTGGCTGTCGCTGCTGTTTCACTTTGAAAATAAAATAAAATGTTTTAATATACCACATACTAAAAAGAAAATGGCGTAATTAGAAAAAAATACACATGTCATCTTCTGCTGTCGCGCTGCGTCGCTGCCGCCGCTGCTGCTGCTCTTCCGCGAGCACAAAATTTTGAGATGCCGTAAAAATAAAAAGCCGACGGGTTTGATTTACGCCAGCGGGGCTTATCTGATGGGCAGGAGGAGGAAAGGGGCGAACGTTGGCGGCGGGGAGACAGAGCAGGACAGGCCGAGCCAAGGACTCATCTCATCATATTTTGTTCTGTTTTTTGTTTGTCGCAGGTATGAGTCGAGCGCCACGTCGCATGACGAGTGAGGACCACAGGGGCTGCTGCTGCTGGTGCTGCAGGCCCGCGAGGGGGTGAGCGGAAGCACCGATTTGTACCAGGTGGCTGATTCCCGCCGAACACTTTTGCAGGTACACTTTACCGCATGCACGGGTGCGGACGGGTTTGCCTATGTTCACTGCCGCCTTGCGAGTAGGCAACCCGCCCCGCCCGCGTGCATATGCGGTACAGTATAACTACGAAAGTGCACAGGGCGTGAATCAGCCACCTGGTATGCGAAACCCAACGAACGACCCTCTCTGAAAAGCCAACCCTCAGTACATACTACCCTCCTCCTCGGTGCGCCCTACCCCCTACCCTCATCCACCTCAACGGCCTCATCCAGCTTTATGCAGCGCTGTTGCGCGCAAGCCCGCCCAGCCCCTCGGCCCCCCGGCCGCGAGGCAGGCGAGGCAGGCGCTTCCAGAAACAAGACGACACGCTAATTCCCCGAGGCCGGGCCGCGGCCGCGCGCCCGTGGCTGAGACTGCTATAGCGACGCGGCGCTGCATTCCAGCGGCGTCGTCGCGAGGCCCGCGGCGGCGGCGCCCCGCCACGCCACCGCTATGCGACCGGGGCAGCCTGCGCGTCCTCCAACTTACGTCACGCGTCGTCGTGTAGCGCGCGACGATTCAAATTTTCTCTTTTTACATTTTGTGGATTATTTTCCCGCGTGCAAGTGTATTTTTACTTGTCCGATCAAACATGCGCAACGGCGTGAGAAATCTTGGGTGGTGCATATGGTGTGTATGTTTGTGTATACATGCACCTGTAGGACTTACAACCACCACCGCCCGCTGCTGCTCTTTCGCCGCGGCCGCTCTCCTCTCTCCACGCCGAGAGAGAGAGAGAGAGAGAGAGAGAGAGAGAGAGAGAGAGAGAGAGAGAGAGAGAGAGAGAGAGAAAGGGAAGAGAAGAAGAAGCAATCCCACAAGCCTTCTGCCGCTGCCGCTGCTTCGATCTGCTTCGCATTCCCTCACGTCCCCCTGACACCTGTAGCCCCCCACTACTCGGCTCGGCACTGGAATGCGTATGATTTGCAGGCACCACAACAGCAACAGGTGTTTGGAGGGGGGAGGGGAAGGGGTAACCACAGGGAGGGCGCGGACACGCAGGCACACAGGCAGGGAGGGATGATGTGCTTCGCTGCGCTGCTGCACCTCCTCGCCGTATGTACCCGCGCCCTCTGCCGCGGCGGCGGACCGTGGCGGAGTCATCATTCCGCCTTTTCCTTGAGTATTTTGATATGCAGCAGCGGCAGCACATTTGAGTGTGTGTGTGCTCTCAGCGTGAGGAGGAGGAGGAGGAAGAGAGGGAGGGGAGAGCGGTGATCCATGTGACAAATTAGTCCTGCTCTCCAGGCCCGCTTCTCCTCCATCATCGCAGAGAGAGAGAGAAAGAGAAGGGGAAGAGAGGGGAGCTCTTTATCACGCCTGTAAACGTGTTCTGCAAGCGAGCGTGTTTTCGCATCGGTGGCCGGCTGCTTTTTTTTCGTTTTTCTTTTTCTCTTTTTTAGCTTGTTTACCTCGCGATCCCGGGCGGCCAGGACAGCCGGCCGGCCTGCCAAGTGAGCCGCCCCGGAGAGAGAGAGAGAGAGAGAAACGCGCTCTCTGCTGCGCCGAGGAAGCTTCTCCGTGGTGGAGCGCTAATCCGGCTGCGCGGCTCCGTAACGAAGCGCAGAGCGAAGCGCTGCTGCTGGCCGGCCAGATGCACTTCTGGCTGGACCCGGAGGAGCAGGAGCGTGAGTGCTGCCCATGGCCGCCGGGGCGTGGCGTGGCGCGGCGCGGGCCGAACCGGCTGCCGCGAGCTTAGTTGGCGCGCCTGTCGCCAGGCAGCGCGCCGCCCGCTCACATGGAGTTCCGTTCGGAACAGCGCGGAGGTGGAGGAGGAGAAGGAGGAGGAGGGGCGTATGTGCCGCGGCGGCGTGGCGAGGCGAGGCGCGGGGCAGCCTTACATAAGGCGTGAGGAGGCCGCTCACCTAGAGCATTCCTGCCACTCACAGAAATTGGGTTCACGAGGAGAGCGTGCTCCGGCAGCGTCCGGGGCGTCGGGAAGGAAGGACCGGTCCGGTCCGCGCGGGCCCGCTCAGCTAAGCGGGCGCTCCGCGGCCTCGCGCTGCTTGGAGCGGCGGCCCTCTCCGCGGCGGCGCGGCTCGCATCAACCCGATACTTAGTTTGGTCCCGTTGTTGTAAAGAACGTAAGAGTTTGCTTTACGCATCTGCAGTAGTGGTTCTCTATTTCCAATCAATTTCGTGGCGTATTTCAGGCGTGTTGCATAATGTACATACATTCACTTAGTAAAGCTATTATTGCTTGCCAATTGGTGAAGATAACAACTATACGAGTCGTGTATATTAAATTTTGTCTGAAGTATTCGTAGCTCTCCCGGTCGCCTCGCTAGTGGTATAGTCCGTGAGCGTGTGAGCCGCTCCCCGCTGCCGCGCCGCTCCGCGCTGCGCTGCGCCGCGGAGGCGGAGGGCCCCTGGCGCGGTAGGCAGCGCGCCGCGCCGGGCCGCTCTACGGGCCGGTAGCGCACCCGGCGCCCGCCAGCCGCGCCCGCCAGCCCGGCCCAGCGGAGAGAGGAGAGGACAGAGCAGCGCCGCCAGGAGAGCTGTCGGCCGCCTCCACGCCCGCCTCCCCATCGCCACACTTCACTACCGTGCCGTTCGTTATTGGCGCTCCCCTCCACACCCGGCAGCTCCGACATCCAAACAAATGTAAATCGGCATGCAGATTGCTCCGTCAGTTGGGCCCCGAGAGCGCCGCCGCCCGCTCCGGCCCACCGCGAGAATGTCTGCATTTGACACACTCGCAGATGGCGCCGAACTCGTATGTGGAGATGGGGGGACCGCGGCTGAGTGTTTGTTGTTGTTTGTTCTTGCTTCTGCTCTGTTCCAAATTGTCACGCTTAAACTTTTGCTATTCGGGAAGCGCGCGTGCGCGCCTTTCGAAAGGGACGGCTTTGGTCTGGAGCAGCTTTATGCCTCGATGACGCCCTTACGATATGGGCTCTACACGGGCTACGCGCGCTGCTCAAACAATAGGCGAGAGAGCAGCCATGGGATTGAGACGTCACTATGACTTGTGTCGGTGCGTAGGGCGACTTCGACGCACGCCGCTGCTTGTCGACCTGCGACCGACTGTCCTGTCCAGCGCGCGGTCCAGCGGCCGCCGCGGTCCATAACGGACGCCCTCTTCTTGTAGTTGGCGGATAGAACACTGGAGCGGCCCCAGTTGACCGCACCCACGTAACAGCTGGACGGCCGGCCGGCCGCGCGGGGGGCCTATTAGCTTTTTAGTCTTCATTTAGGTATGCCCTATGCATACACGAGAAAGCTCCCTCCCTACTCTGGTGTATGAAGTGTGCTGCTGGCAAGCATTCGCTCGCGGAGTGTTCAACGCCGAGACTAATACATTAGCAGGCGTTCAGCTGACAATTCGAGTACTTGCAAGTAGTGTGAACCTTGTTAAGCGGGAAGCTTGGACACTCTAACGTGCGGCACATTCCCACCTACGGACAAGTACCACAATTTACAGTTAAATTTCTGCTAGTATTTGAAGTGCTCGATAGTTGAGATGCGTACTTTCAGGTATCCGTGGTAACAGTGTAACGATGTTGACCAAGCGCATTTTTCCATATTTCC
>NW_026267196.1:1529000-1533863 GCF_000697945.3 Frankliniella occidentalis
ACGAACCACAAACGTTAAAAGGATATGAGGTAGGAGGCGAAAGGTGTGAATGATAAGTTCGTCTGGAGAGCGATGCGTGCGCGCGGATCGTACACAGTTGCGTATGCATACAATGAGTGGCACGCGGCCGGCCCATCGCTCAGCCATCGAGACGAATAATTTTCAATTAGCCTTCCTTCCCTCTTTTCCCCCTCCTCCTCCTCCCCCCTTCCCCCCGCCCCGCCCACCGCGTTCTGCATAAATATATTTTCGAGAGCAGCCCGACGGGACGGCCGCTGGCCGCAGGAATGTCGCGGGAGGACGCGCGCGTGTCACGCAGATTTAATTCTTCCGCCGCCGTGTGGTGTCCCGTCGCCGTCGCACTCGCCGCGACTTTTACGGCGCGTTCATTTATTTAAAGAAAAATCTCGAGCGCGAATTTCATGTCTGGCGCCCGGGGTAGGGTTGGAAATCCTGCAAAGTTGCCGGGAAATTTTCAGAAAAGTAAGGAAAATTTCCCAGGCCTCAGATATTTTCCGAAATGTCAAATGAAAATTTCGGAAAATTTTCGAAAAATTTTAAAGAAAATTTTGCGGACATTTCCAACCCTAAGTGGTGGGAGGGTGGAGGGGTATCCTCTACGTTGTTGTTTTTTAGCTTTTTTGAGAGAGAAAACTGGGCGTTGTTGCTGCAGCGGCCGGACGCCTCGTTTCCGTGTCGGGGATGCGAGCGCAGACGCGGCATATGGTCGGTAGCGCACGACGCGCCACCTGTAATTGATTCCCGAATCATGGACTGCCTTTTCGTGCGGTCGAGATTGAGGTCGGTATCGCCCGGCGCTGCGTTTATCCCCCCTCCCCCTTTTCTTCCCCACTTTTCCCCCTCCGCGCTGAGCAGCGGCCTCCCCAATTATTATTTCCGTTTTAAAACAAAACGTTTAAAGACCGTCGTGAGGGGAATCAATATATTCCGTATAGTAGTGGTATGGAAGTGAGGCGTCCCGCGCGACTTTTGAAATAAATCACGTGTAATGTCAGCGACCCCGCCGTTGGTGCAGCGGTTGATTTGCACCTGAGTTATTGTTCTATTGTGATGCGCCGGCGCGCTACTAGGCTAGGCCCCGCCACGCCCCGCCGCCGCGCCCTGCCACGACCCAAGCGCGTTGCGCGCGCGCGTCCTCGTGTCGCGTGGGCCGCGGAAAAAAGGGTTAGAAAAATAAACGGCCCCCATCCACGGATATGATGCGTTGTCGACCCGATCCCGGCCGCGTACGCGCGAGTCCGATCCGCACAAAAAAAATAATGATAATAATAAAATACAAACTGCATAGGCGCGCGCGGCTGCCGCCCGCCCCGCGCACTGCGACTGTTTGATTTAGGAGGCAGGTGCAAATGATGCATTGCACTTTGGCTGCAGGCTGTTATTTGGTCAAGCGAGTCGGTCGGTCTGCTCTGCGGCTGGGGCTGGACGACGCCGGCTGGACGCTGCCTGGGCGGCACCCTCGGGGCCACTTAGCCGCTGCCAACACCAGTAGTTGTGCCCGGCGGGCTGGACCCTCTGGGCCGCTGCCACGACGGGCTGCCATGGGCTGCCATGGGCTGCCATGGGCTGCCATGCCATGGGCCCCAAGCCATGAATATTCAACTGATATAGTAGAAAGCTGGTCGGAAATCGGTCCCTAATACACGAGGTGTTGGTAATTGTGGGCGTTATTTATTGCGGCCGAAGCGCTCGCCCCGCGCGCTCCCCGCACCCTTCACGAGGTTTTCCCGGCACTCCCCGCGCCTTCCCGGCGTCTTCCCCTCACCTTCCCGACGCACTTTGCGCACCTTCCCCGCACCTTCCCGACGCACTTCGCGCACCTTCTCTGCACCTTCCCGACGCACTTCGCGCACCTTACCTGCACCCTTCCCGACGCACTCCCTGCACCTTCCCCGCACCTTCCCGACACCCTCCCCGCACCTTCCCGACACCCTCCCCGCGCCTTCCTCACGCCCTTCCCTGCGGCCAATAAGAGCCAAAAGCTTTGCTACGCATCGCTACACACACGCACCGTCGTCGCGCGCCTTTTGTTTCTCCTTGACTTTTCCATCTCTCTCTTTTCTGTCTCGGTTGGCGACGCGCCGCATGAGCGATGGCGGTGCAAAATGTCAGCGCTTGCTGCCCGCCGCGCTTATGGACTGCCACACCCCCTGCATGGCCTTTGCGCGGGACGCGCGCGCTTCCCCATTCCGCGGCGATTATAGTTGGCCCGCTGCTGCTGTCGCGGACGGGACCGCGGTAATAATAGAGGGCTGTGATTATGACGAGGAGTCGACCACTCAGATTTTTGGTGTACGTGGAGTATCTGGAATATTTTGTGGTGTAGTTTGTGGAATATTTTTGAAATCTGGAATAATTTAGGCCAATCAGGAATACTTTTGGAACGTTTTGGAAGAACTGGAATATTTTTGAAATATCGGGAAATGGTTGGTGTAGTATCGGGAAATTTTTAGTGGAATATAGGCCTATCTGGAATATTTTTGGAATACTTTTCAGAGATGGAATATCCAAATGGTTCGCCACTCGGGTTATGACATGACGGCGATGGCGCGGAGTCACCGGGGCCGGGCCGGCCGCGCGCGGCGACACTCGTGGATCGCGGCCTCCAGAGTGTATCGGAGCGCTGCTCATTGGCGCGCTTGAGTGACGGCCCGGCCGCCCCGCGCCTAATGAGACAGCTCCGGAATGTAAATGATGTCCGCCCAATTTAGTTTTGCCCGAGAGATATCTACGCGGCCGGGCCCGGAGCTGCGGCTGGCGCGGCCAGGCGCCTCTGGAATGCGCGGTTAGGGACCCGCGTGCACGCGCCGTGCCGCGCCGTGCCCAGCCCCATGGCTGTGCTGTGGGCTCCAGCAGCGGGCTCCGGGCGGCTCCGGGCGGCTCCGGGCGGCTCCGGGCGGCTCCAGGCGCCGCGGACCCACCCTATCCAGGTCACCCACATCCATACTGCCCAAGTGACGGCGGGATCCGCGGGTCCGCCTGAGCTGGGCCGGGGCCGCGGGCGGGGGACGGGCGTCCCCATCTGCCGGACCTCCTCTTTCTCGACGACTGCCTCTCGCCTTCCTCTTCCTTCTCTTCTTCCTCCCTTCCTACACACACCACCTTCTCTCTGCTCCTGCCCGTCCCCGAGGAATGCAAGAACGTTCCAAATGCCGCTCCGGATAGCTGTTTGTTTGAAATCCACTCGTTTTTTCGTCGCTGCCGCCGCTCCGCCGCCCGTGAGAAAGGCCATGGCGAGTGTAAGGCTCCACTTCGCTGCTCTTTTTCCCAGAAATTTTCAAGCCATTTTGTTTTCCCTCCTTTTCGGATTCCCTCTCCTCCTTGTTTTTAAATTTTGTTGTCCGCCCTCCGCTGCTCCGCGCCTTTGGGCTTTACTTCCCCGCATTGTCCTTGCGGTCCACAATGACTCTGCCGCGCGGGGCGGAGCGGCGAAGCGGGCGGAATGCGACTACGACTTTATTCGTTGACCGTTTCCAGCTCACGTAACGACCATTATTTGGGGTCTGGGTCGGGTCGTCGCCGCGGGGCGGGCCGTGGCGAACCTATACACCTCCCGGACACGCCGACTGACTCGGGGGCGGCGCGACAGCGGGCGCGCGGGGGGACGACGCTCAATATTCTGTTTGCCTACGACGCAGGGCCGCGCCGCCGCGTTCGTTCGTTTTTAAACAATGTGAAGGTACGCTCTGATGTTGTGGTGAGTAGGGGCCGTTGTACTTTGTTTAGGAGTGGAACGGTAAGACATGTCGCCATCTTTTACATCTCGGATGCGTCCGTGCGCGTGCCCGTGTATGTGTGTGCGTGTGTCCGTGCGCGAGCGCTATCGCGATGGACGTCGACCTAAAACGTGTCATGCACGGCCCCCCCGGCAGGCCGGCAGGCCACGGACGGCCACGCCAGACAACAGAACCGTATCGCGACTCCCGACGGCTTGGCGGCGGCCGACCCGTGGCGGGTACCCGACGCGCGGGGTACCCTACCCTACCCGACCGTCTCGGCGGCTGCGATCGCACTCAGAGACAAGGCGAGGGGGTCGGCAGCCACCATACAGGCCGGGGCAGCCACTCCACTTCATCGCCGTCCTGGACTCGCTCGAGGCACTTTCTGAGCGCGTCATGCCCTCACCGGTGTCGGAGGGGGCCAACCTGCTGCCGCTGCACCTCCTGTTTGTATCTCTCCTTATACTGGCCGGCCAATGAGACGACGTCGTCGTGCGACGACTCCATCCGCCGGCGCTGCCAACCTGCGGCTGCACAAATTAATTCTCATCGAGAGTAAACAAATCGTTTATTCCCGACGACGACGGGACGCCGCCCGGCGCCGCTCCGCGCGCTGCCAACTCTGTCCCCCTGATTGCCGGGCTGTCTGTCGTGCCCCCAGGGCGAGAGCTGTGGTCGTGGTGGTGGTGGTGGTGGTCGTATTCCTGGTCGTGGTCGTGGTAGTCGTAGCCGTCGTGGTCGTGGTCGTGGTCGTGGTCGCGTGGTCAAGATCGCGTGGTTCTGGTCGTGGTGGCCGTGGTCGTGGTGGTCGTGGTGGTCGTGAACTGGATGTTTGGTCGTAGTGGCTGTCCTGCGCGTCCTGCGCCGGGTGGACAGGAGGACAGCCGCAAGCGCGAACCGCCACGGCCAAGGTCGGGCCGGGGCACCGCGGACGCCAGCCACCGCGTCGCTCCTCCGAGGTGCCCGCCGAGGTGTGTGGCCGAAGTGACAATGCCGTGCGTGTTTTGTTATGCGCCGCCCCTACTCATTATTCGTGCCCCGCGCGCGCTCTCACACACGCGCACACACACACTCGCGCATTCTCTCTCTCTCTCTCTCTCTCTCTCTCTCTCTCTCTCTCTCT
>NW_026267196.1:1533958-1536320 GCF_000697945.3 Frankliniella occidentalis
CTCCCCCTCCCTCTCCCTCTCCCTCTCCCTCCCTCTCTCTCCCTCTCTCTCCCTCTCTCTCCCTCTCTCTCCACACACACACATGCACGCACACAGAGACCCACAGTGGACGCGCAGGGCGGACGCGGGCACAGCCGGCATATAAAGTTGCAGGACACATGTAAGTTCGGGTGACACGCACGAAACAGGTTATGGGTGCTGTCCCTGCTCCTGCGCGAGCAGAGCGCGGCGAGTAGGAGAGAGAGAGATAGAGAGGGGGGGGGGGAGAATGGTTAACGGCGGAGTTAGTATTTTGGGTGCTCCAGTCAATTAGTACTGAATGCTCTAAGAACGGTGGGCGTGGTGCTCCAGTCCAGTGCATGCCCCAGTGCTCCAAGGCAGTCCCTAGAGCACTCTGTGTGATTCCGCTGCGATCTCCGGGAGCCATAAAGTGCCATAAAGTGCCTTGCGGGCAGAGCCCAGCATGGCCTGTGGCGGCTGGCGGTGCTGGTCCAAGGTGAAAGTCTCGGCTCGGGCGCGGATTATTGCCAGGTGTGTGTGTTTGCGCTGGTACACTTCGGAGTAGGCAACCGTCCACCGGCACCTTTAACATCCGAAATTATGTCGGAATAACAAAGTGAGTGAGTGTGTGCGAGAGCGGCGGGCACCGGGGCCGCAGGGCGCGCGCGGGAACTCGTTTTGTGGAATGCCCACTTCTCACATTACACTACTTTCTGGAACTGGTCTCGCCGTTTCTCTCCTTGCTTGTTTTACAGCGAGCTGATGGCAGAAATGCCAGGTCCTCTGCTTCCCTCCCCAAACTCGTCCTCAACGGTTTGTGATTAGCGATCGAGTGCAATTGTAAACCTTCAGTGGCGAAGCGCAGGCGGCGCTGTCCAACATTGTAAAAGCACCTTTCACGGCGCCTTTCACTGTAGGGCCTAGCTAACGCGACCTTATCTGTAAAGGTTCTAGTCTAAATCCTCCCCGTTAAAGCTTAATCTCACGTTCAATTCCGAAATTGATGCACCAAAGTTAGAAAGCTAAAGACTTTGAACATCGTCTGGTTTTCTACTTCTCTGTAGTCCCTCCCTATACAAGATGCACATTTTTCATAATTGATTGTAATTGTAACATTTATCGTAAAACCATTGGTCAGTTTGAACATAATGTTCAAATAATAAAAATCTCATCCTACTCGTAAATAAGCTTAGAAGAACTTTACATTTGTTTGATCAGTGTAAGAAGAAACCGTCTCCCTGGAGCATTTAGTAGTTGACCCCACCCTGCACGTTACTTACGCAAAGCGCAAAGTTGTGTGTATGGTATGACTTTACACATCGAAATCTTCCCGGCGTCCGATTCCAGTGCTTTACGGACGCCCCCTCGTGACCTGCCGAGTGCCCTGTCCCTTTGTAAACAGCAGGCGTCTGGGCCCGGCCCCTCCCCGCTGCCTATGAGGCGAGGGGCCGTGGGCTGCAGGGCCGGGCGAGTGGAGGTGATACAATCATGGACCATGCATTAAAATAAAGGAGCTTCTTCTTTTTCAGAAGCTCCCTTTCAGGGCCGGTGGTTGGGCCCAGCCAGCCAGCCAGGCCCCCCCCCCTCTCTCTCTCCTTATCGCTTTGTTCTTTCCTCGCCTCGGTCCTGCTAGAGGCTGCGGACGTGTGTGATTGGACGCAAGGCTAACTGCGGCTAACCGAGCCGAGCAGAGCACAGTAAAATAGCCGTCTGGGATGAGAATCTTCTCTTTCCCTCCAAAAATAACAAGAGTTGTGTGTGTTTTTGGTGTAGTGCTGCGCAAGGTACTTGGGACAGGCGCGCTCCAGGTACAGCGCGACTTCATGTGCTGGCTGGAGCGTACATGTCATTGGCCAGCGCAAAGGAGAACAGTGTTTTTTCGCTGTGTTTTTGATCTTCTCCTCCAGCCTCGTGCGCTGAGTATACTAACGAGGGCGCGTATTGTAGTGGCTGTTGTCGCCTTGTAATCCCCCTCTCTTTCTTTCGGGGGGGACCCCCGTCCCCGATATCCCCGGCTCCTTCACGCAGGCCATGTGCTCTATCACGCCCTGCTCTTAGCGTTCCCTCGAGAGGGCCCCTTCCCCCTCGCCGGCCCGGGCCCGGCCTGGCAGGGTGAGTCTAAGCCCGGCATGCACCCAGCCTACTTAACCCCATCACTCCTGGGCGCTGCGAGAGACGTGGCGAGATGTATGCATATGAGGTGCACTGTAAAGCCGAAAGGTAACTTTTGCGCAGATATTACCCTGCCGAGGGTGACAATTTTCGACAATCACCTCACGCGCGGCAAGAAACGATTTGTCGCCCTGCCCGGGGTAATGTGCCGTCGCGTCTCCCGTGTTGAGGGTAAGAATTCTTACCCTCG
>NW_026267196.1:1536561-1540897 GCF_000697945.3 Frankliniella occidentalis
TCCACCACTCGCTTGCATCCGGATGGTTGCATTCGGGCCCAGTAAAAAAAATAAAAAATAATAATATCCGAGATTCCATAATCACGTGAAATTATACTTTATTCAACAGTTTAAAAGTTATTACAAAGTTACCTCGCTTTGATTAATGCTAATTTATTGGACAAAATAATGGTAGTGTCGTACGTCTTCCTTGAACGTATGAAGACTTTCGTTCCGGGATGTGTTCTTGTTTTTCATTTGTTTCCCCAAGACAATCCCCCTATAAGGTGTCATTCCTCCCCTAACCACCCAATCACGCCCAACCAAAGAAGAAAAATTGAAAAAAATTACAAAAAAACAAAATAAGTATAGTGCTACTTGGGGTAGCGCGGGCGGCCACCCGCCCTGATACTGCGGCCACGTGCAGCCCGGCCCTTAGGCCCCAGAGGGGCGCTACCGGGCGCCAGGGCAGGCGCCAGGACGCCATGCGGGCTGGCGGGACCATTGTGCGGTGGAGTTGGAGGGTGAGTGAGGAGTGAGGGTGTCTTGCAGCCGCGTCAGGACATTGAAAGCATCAGCTCTTTCCACTTCCAGTACTAGTAGCATTGGCTTCGGCCTCTCCATGATTGCCAGGTCCCGCGGCTTTACCATTTCCACTTCGCGCTGAAGGATTTAGACGTGCTGCTGGGCAAACTCGTACAGCCATGGTGGTAGAAAAGAAAAGAGGGGAAAAACAAGGAGAGAAAGAGAAAGATGTCCGCCCTGCCGTGCGCCGTTGCGCTGTTCAAACTGAACTGCTGGGAGAACCTTGTGCGAGTTGCAGTAAACAAACGCCGTTTGTCCCCTTCTTTGTGTCGGTAATGACGGCTGCACTACGCCCGCGCGTTTTACGAGGAAAGTTCCGAGATGGTAATGAGTGAGTTTTTATCATATTCCCTTCACCAGATGAGCGGAGCGGTGCCTCCTCCCCTCCCCTCAGGCATCGTGCGTTCAGCAGAAAGACGGCGTTCAAAACAAAAGATACCTTGATTGATTGGCGTTTGTTTCACGGTAACCACCGATTACCACTTTTTCCGACGTCTCTGAAATGTTTTATAAATTGTCACGTTAGCAAATGTTCTACCTGCTCTTTTGTTCAAAGAGTATGTTATGCTCCCTCTGCAAATATCCTCAGTGACATCCTCTTTCTATTTTCTCGCGGGCCTCGCCATCCCAACCGCCGTGCCGTGTGCCCTCGCTGACAGTCGTGTCGGAGGGAGCCCTGCTCAGGGATTCACTCGCGGACGACCTCTCACCTCACCTCCGCCACGGTGGGCGCGAGGCGCGCGAGGTGCGCGGGCACAGCAGGGCCCGCCCGGCCGGCTCTCCCCGGCTCTCCCCGGCCATATTTCATAGAGACGCCTTGTCCGCCCTCCTGGGCGCTGCGCGAGGCGCTGCGTGCAGGCGACCGCAGCGACTGACATCACGCTCTCCGCGCGCATCCTACCCGCCCCCTTCCACTCCATACGGTCGCCCTGCCCGCGACCCGCCCAGAAACGCACAACTATCCTACCCGATCCTACCTCTAAACTGGCCTCGAGGTGTCTGCAGCGCGGAGAGGGAGGGGTGGGAGCTGCCGGCCCGCGGCGCACCCCGTCCGGCCCCGTCGTGCGACCCTCAAGGAGCCGAGGGTCTCGCCCCCGTCGTGCAGCCCGGGCCGGAGGGGCGTGGCGTCCTCGCCCTGACCCGCCTGTCGACTGACTTCCGCCGCGGAGCAGCTCTCCGCCGCGTCCTCACGGATGAGCGTTGCGTGTGCAAATGAGACCCTAACGCACCCAGCAGCGCCACGCCACGCCTCCTCCACCCTCCAGAGGGAGGACGACGACGGCGCATCGCGATGCGAGACGTGAGATCGGCGCGCCGCCCTCATCCTTCCTGCCACAGAAGAGCAAGAGCCTCTTCGCTGCCGCTGCTCCTTTTCCGCTCCGCGCCCGGCCCGTTTTACGCATCATTCTCATCGGAACCGTTTGTCTGGCGGATCTATGAGGAGGATGTCCTGCAAGGCCTCCACCAGGAGCTCGACGGTGAGGATGTAGGCGTTGTTTATCATTAAAGAAAGTACTAACCCTCCCGACGCAGAGGCCGCGGAGGATGAGGACCTTCAGCAGAACCTCTGTGCCAGAGGCAGAGGACACCGACGGACGGCGGAGATTCGCCCTCAGTAAATACTACGCGTGTCTGGGGCGGAGGTGGCTCACGTGTGGAGATGGCCGCCTGCGATGCGCACCTTATCGGCCAGGTGCAGCAGCAGCAGCAGCGGCAGCAGCAGCCCCCCTGAGGGGCGTGGGAACTGAAGCAGCCGCCCCGGGGCCGGGGGCCGGGCCGGTAGAGGCTGGCAGCTGCGGCCGCCCCACCACCCCGGGCCCCGGGCCCCGGGGAGGGGTTGGTCGAGGTGGAGGTGGCAGGGGAAGGAAAGGGGGGGGGGGCATCTCGGAGCCTACTCAAAGACCCTTCTCGCGCCCCGTCCTCCTCCCGTCCCCGAGCAGGCGACCTGCGGAAGTAAAGCCCGGATATGTATCACCTCCCGGGGTCGGGGGCGCCAGGACTTCCGCTCTCTCGCTCTCGCTCTCTCGCCCCCTCCCCTTCCTTCCGCCCCTATACCATCCACCACTCGCTTGCATCCGGATGCATGGTTGCATTCATCCCCGATCACTCTGGAGAGGAAGCACTTCGTCTCCCTCTCTTCCCCTCTCCTCTCTCGCTCTCTCCTCGGCGTGCTGCTCTGCTTTGTGGTCCGGAGGAGCGCTACAGCGGGGCGCTACATTCCCTCGCGACCGCACAATTTGACACCGCGGGCGTGAAGAGTGTGTTTCCGGCCGCTCCGGGCCGCTCCCACGCGAGGCCGCTGCCGGCCGCTGCCGGGCGCATGTGAGGCGTGCGTAGCGTACAGCGAGCCGGACCGATCGACCGACCGACGCGTATTTCATTTTATTGTTGTTATATTTTTGTAGCGAGATGATTGGTTCGATTGGTATTGATTGGACCGGCTTGGCGCTTCCAATAAGCCATTTGCTCATGCCCTGCCGTGTTCTACTCGGGAGCCCCGACAGCTTGGCGCAGCTCGGCTCGGCGCAGCAGCCCGGCGCAGCCCTCCTCCGTGTGCCGACTGACTTATTTTTACACGGCCGAAAACTTTTTCAACGGTCTTTTAATTTTTGGCGGTCGTTGGCTTTGGTTCGTGGTTTTCGGGATCTGCGGCCCCTACCACTGCTGGCAGTTGCGCGCTGCTTGCGCCTGGCAGAAAGTCTAGGAAGGCCCCATTTTCCCAACCGTCCGTAACGGCCCCTCTGAGGCAGCTGTGGGGTGGGGCCGAGCAGTGCCCCTGTAACTGCCCCGGGTGGGGGCGGGGAGGGGTGGGGCGGCCTGTGCGGTACTGCCCTGCTGCTGCTGCTGTTCGGCCGGGAGAGAAAAGAAATATCAGAAAAACAAAAACTCTAACCGACAGATTTGTGTTAACGCGACGTGAAAAAGGCAAGGGGCAGGCGCGTTAGGAATCTGCACTACGCCTCGGCGCCTCGCCAAACGGGGCGTTAAACAGCCACCCTCGGCCCGGCCTGGCCAGCGAAGGGCTTTGAAAAGAAAAGGGGGCTGCTTCTTTAACGACCGACTTTATGTTGCCTGCTTTTGTGCCTATAGGCACTCCGTATGCATGCGTGTGTGTGTGTGTGTGTAAGTATTTTTTAAGGGGAGAAAAATCAAGAATAGACGAAAACTGGCCCCTTCTCAGAGCACGTTCGCTTCCAGCACGCCTTTCCTTATCCAGCGCGTCTTCTCCGACCAGCTCCTCCACAGCCCGTTCCAGCCAGTCGGACGACATTTCGTTACCACGCAGCGGCTCCTGAAACCCGATAGCGCTGCACTCTTCCTCCCCCCGCCGCCCCCTCCCCCGTCTCCCTACCTGCACGGACGCCTCCCCCCTCCCCCTCCCCGTCTCTCAATCTTCTAACCGCTGACAGGATAGAGATGCGCGGCGTGGCTCGGCGTGGAGGAGCTCACGTGATGGAAGGCAGATTTACCAGCTAGACTGACCGGGGCCCCGCCCGGCCCTCATATTGGTTTTAGGCCCCGCCCCGCCCCGACCTGGGAGCAGTATTTTTTAGGCGCGGGTGCGGCTGCGGCTGCGGCTGCCGCACACACACGCACACTCTCCCTCCTATATCCCGTCCTCGGCGGTGCTATCGACACGGGAAGGAAATTGCTTCCGATGAGGAGGCGAGGCGTCAAAAGCAGCAGCAGCGGAGGAGGACGCGGGGATCATATCGATGGGGATCTGATTGACCAGGAAATGGGACTCCCACGCGACGAGCGGGGCGGGGTG
>NW_026267196.1:1540947-1546871 GCF_000697945.3 Frankliniella occidentalis
CGTCTCTGCAAATGACTCGCTCTCCTTACATTTAAGAGGGCGGGATACAAATCCTGGCCGAGCCGTTTCGGGGCCCCTCCGCAGCACCGCCAGCGCCAATCCGCGCGCTCTTCAACTCGTCGCCACGGCCAAACGGTTCGAGATATCGACACCAAAATTGGTATGCGAGTCTGAGATGGTCGTATCCCTCACCGGTTTGCACCATTATTTTTTGCGATTTTTGGTTTAGGCCCTATGGTACGTTGGCTTTCGTTGACTTTCGTCCACAACAACTTTTTATTGAAGTGGAAATTGAAAAAAAGGGCTACGTTAGCGTGTTGCCCCAACCTTCCCCTGCACGGTAATATTTGTCCGAAACCTGTGCGCGTAAAATTACGTCCGCTGAGTGGGATCCGCTGCCCCTCTGCACAACACTTTTTGGGGATTCCTCGATCGGTGAAAATGGACAGTTGCGAGCAGACTATACTGCCTTCCCCACCTCCGCCCGCTGCCTGCCTAGCCTACCCCAGCCGGGGCCATTGACGCCCGTCCTTTTGTTCTGCAGCATGCTGCAGCTCGCACCAGCCCGGCGAGCGAGCCGTCCTGGCTCTCGGCCTGCCGCCTCAGCCTGGCGGGCGCCTCCGGCAGAGCCGAGAATAAAATCACCAAAAATTGTCGTACAAGCATTACTATTTTTTTGAAGGGGAGTGTAACTCCAGCATTAGACTAATAGCTCGACTTATTTTTGCACCCAGATCCCAATTTGAGTACTTCTACCGGCATGGGTATCTGCAGTCAGAGTCCCGAAGCCGGTCCACCTTTGTTTACGCCACGCCCCGCCACACCAGCTGCTGGTGTTGAGGAGGCTCCTGCGCTCGCCCCATTTCCTTCCTTTGTTTTTATTTCTAGAGTATGCTAGTATCATTGTATCTATTGAACCGTCCTTCGGTGCACCCCAATGACCCCGTGTGAATATTTACCATACTGTCGATTTCGAACGAAAGTTGCACTACAATTTTGGCGAGACTGACACACTTAGGTGACCCGGTTCTGTCTGCCCCCCCCCCTTCTCCCCCTGATATTCAGGCCCCGACCAGTGAGTGACATTGACTCGTGATGGAAAGTACAAGTAGCAAAACAGCTGAACAACGACTGTCAAAAATAATTCATATAAAGACAGAAGGGGTTAATTGGCATAAGAGACACATTTTTTAGAAAATTGCAAATAATTTTATTTTGCCCATAACTGCTGATATGACTAGAAACTAATTTATCAAAGCAGCGCATAAAATTCGCTCGAATTCTTCTTTTCTTGACCTATGTGCTATGGCTTTCTTTGAACATTGCCTCTCATCCTCTTCCCGGTGGCATCTCCTCTCTCCTCTTTCTCCTTTCTCTTCCTTTCTCTAGCCTCCTCTACTTCCTTCCTCTTTCTCTCTCTGGCCTCTTCTGCCTCCCTTTTCTTCTTCTCTCGTGCCTCCTGTGCTTCCTTTTTCTGCTTCTCTTTTGCCTCCTGGGCCTCTTTCCTTTTCTGCTTTGCTTCTTCTTGCTCCCTCTTCTTCTTTCGGTTGTTTTCCTCCTTTTCTGCTCTGTCTCGTACCGCCTTGGCCTGTGCCTCTATCACTGACGGCAACTCCCGTATGTCTTCCTTCAGGTTGCGATACTTATAGCGAGACATAGCAATTTCCGGAAGAAGTGCCCCTTTATAAAATCTGAGGAAAGAGTTCGAGCATTAGCGAAATACACACACAAGTGCGCCACACACGCGCGCGCGCGCGCGCGCACACACACACACACACACACACACTCACACTCACACACACACACACACACTCACACTCACACACACACACACACAGTACTTCCATTTTTATGTACCTTTCAAGTTGGTCTCGCATGTTGGTGTTCCAAAAGTGGTTGCTCCTTTCTATCTCTTCTATGTGCTCCCAGTGTTTAGCAAACACCATAAAAACACATCTCTGTCGCCTGGTGATGTGGAGCTGCCCCTGAACTTGATAGTAGTAATCCTCGTTTGTTTTCAGTTTGACCTCTCCATTGCCATCCCTCTCCAGGTACGTGACCTGCAAAAAAAGCGGTCACTGATAGTGGCAGTTTATTTCACATAGTACCTACTCAGTTGTGCATATGTCATCATTTTACCAGTTTCATGTCCATAGCCTCATTTTTTGTCTTTGATTCATAAGCTTTGAAGGGGCATTTCACTTCCAAGATAGCGTCGCTTCCAATAAGGCCGTCTGAAATAACGCGAAAAAAATGTAATCTCGCCAAGAAATTTAAGTCATTCTCTTTCCACGAGTCTCGCTGTGGCCTGTGGAAAAGAAGTGCACAATTGCATGAGCCCTTACCTGGACTGGCGCCTAAGAATGGCATGTCCTTATCTACAAAAAAACCGCATTCTTTTATGGAAGGGTAGCCTTTTGTCTTTAGTCTCTCTTTGGCGAGCGACTCATTCAGCTTTCCATGTTGGATCTGTTTTACATCATCCAAACGGCCTTGCACTTTGCTCTTGTAGAGCTTGTCAGTTACAAATCTCTTGCAAGACGTGGTATCTTGGCGCTTGCACACCTCGCCAAAGTCCACAGCAGTGAGGCGGCCCCAACGCTCATTGAGCCACTCAGGTGTGCCCTGCGCCAAGTTCTGCAGCTCATCTGCCCTGTTCCGGACGTCGTCCCACAGTGTCTCCATGAAGTTGTCCATCTTTTGCTGCAACGCGGTGGGGTCGTCCACGGGAGGGTCAGGAAGGACCGGGGCAAGCTGGTCCAGGTGGCCGTAGTTGTTGTCCGGCCCCGCGGCGGGGGCGCGCGGCTTGGACCTAGCGCCGGCAGTGTCCAGCCTCTTTCTGCGGACGCGGCGACGTTTCTCGTTTCGCTCACTCCGCTTGGACTGAATGAACTGCCCCGTGAACTTGCCTGCGACAAAACAAAGGTGTGACACAGCGGCTTGCAGGCGAGTGCGCGCTTCACGCCGCGACGCCGCATCGCCCTGGACTTACCTGGGCTTTCGCCGTTAGCGATCGCCTTGTACACCCGACGGAGCCCGTCTCCGTCGGTGTTCCTGGACAGCCAAGCAGAGTGGGCGCGCGTGTCAAACGACCTGCGGCTGCCCAGGTACGTCCTCTTGTTGCTGATCCTCTGCGCTATCAGGCTGTTGACCACCTCGCACATGTTGTTAGTTACATTGTGCACGAGGCTGGAGGCATGATCGGCTAACCTGTTTATGGGCACCATGATCTTCGCCCACAACCCTATGTCAATGAGACGCTGCATGTAGTTTTCTTCTGGAGGACCGCCGCTGGAGGCCGCCGCCGCCGCCGCGGCGGAGGTGGAAGGCGCCGCGGAGGTGGAGGCCGCCGCCGCGGCGGAGGTGGAAGGCGCCGCGGAGGTGGAGGCCGCCGCCGCGGAGGTGGAGGCCGCTGCCGCGGAGGTGGAGGGCGCGCCGAGGGCCTGCTTCACCTTGCAGAAGTAGTCAGCACACCCACTGTGCTCGCCGACAATGTGTCGAGGCGCATTGAGAATGTCCTTCCGCAGGTTCGACACACGCATGTGGTGCCTAGAAACTAGAAAAAAATAGAATTCATAAAGCTCCGCCCAATTATGAACAAAGACCTATTTAATGCGATTTAAATACTTTACCTTTTTCAGTTTCTCCACGGTAAATGCAAGCCTTGCTAATACCGGCAGACAGTCTGAGAACCCTTTCCTTCACGACCTTGCGGAGGGACACCGACATGGTTTTATCTATAGCGTTGGTGTTAGTGTCTGCAGCAATTTCCATAAGATGTCTCCTCAAGTTTCGCAAAAGGTGGTTCTTGCACTCGATCTTCTGAATGCGGAAGGTTGCACCATACGGCATAGCGGCCTGCAGCTTCTTTTCCACATTACTGTCGCCGTCACCTGAAAAATAAAATTGGATCATGCCTTTTGTTTTTCATGCCTTTCGAATAATAAATTAGAAGGGGTCCAGGAAAACTAACCAATGTACAGCAAAAATCTCACTCCATGCATTTCTAAGCTGCTCAGGAACGCCTCGACGGCGAGGGCCGCTTCCATTGCAGTTGAAGGGCCAGTGTAGTTTTTGGCACAAGTGTGCTTTCGAACCGGTATCTTCATACGCTCGGCGAACTCGCACACAGCGCAGCGCTTGTTTTTGGTGCCACCCCAAAGCACCTCGCCCGTGTGCTTTCCCATGACTGTGACCTGTAATAACACATAAGTAGTAACCAGGCGCGTCGCGAAAAGGAGGGAATGGGGGGGGGGGGCTCTGCTTACCGATCCAGAGGTGGCGTCATATTTACTTTTGTACGCCCGTTTGCCCCACTGGCCATCAATGATAACTGTAACGAAACACCATAATGTAAGTGCTGCCGCGCCCTTCCCCTCTGAGCCCAGAGGCGCTAAAGAGCCAACGTATCTGAGTCTTACCTGTGACGAAGGGAATGCCATCCGCACTTACATTGCCCACCGCTACGGCATGATCATATTCTCTCTTCCCAGCCTCAAGCATGGCCGTCATCGACTCCTCCTTGATGACGTCTGCTAGCCTGTCCTCGTAGCGGCCGTACGTCTTCTTGGTCGGGGCGGGCATGTTGAGGGCACCGGCGAGGGTGCGCACCGCCACGTACGTAATGCCAGCCTCAACCGTGCCAAGTACCATGCTAGTGTTGACATCCACTGTCGGGCCGGCATCCGTCTGGAATTTGGTGACCTGGCTGCATACCTGACATTGGTGATAGATCAGAGACCTGAACCCTAGGCGAGTTTCCCCCACACATTCAGAGTCCAAAAACGAGCAGTATCCGCCAACATGCTTATCGGCCTTGATCTGCGCCACAAACTGGTCATATGAGATCAGTCTCCGCCCATCTGTTTTGGGGAGAGGCTTGTACTTGACGAGCCTTCCTGCAGCCAGGTTGGCCTCATAGATTTTGATAGTAAAGTCGGGAAGTTGCGTCCTTGGCTCCAGCTGCGGCCGCCAGCTCGTGCCACAAATGGGTGACACACTGCTGCTGGCCTCGAAGTTGAACACGTCGGCGCCGCTCACGGGGGTGGACACCACGGCGCCCTCAGGCCTCCGCGGCGCTGCAGATCCACCCGCGGGGGAGCTGAGAGCGGCGCGGGGCGTCACCGGCGAGGCAGGGAACACGGAGCGGGGCGCAGCGCGGAGTGCGGGACGCGGCGCAGCGCGGGGCGTCGCGGGTGAGGCAGGGAGCACTGAGCAGGGCGCAGCGCGAGGTGTCGCGGGCGAGGCCGGGAGCTCCTGCAGCCTGCAGGGGCTGCACAGAGGTCACAGTTAGCGCCAGTCACAACAAAGGGGCACTCAGGGTAGGCGTGTGTGGCACACTCACCTGCCAAGGGCGGGCTCAGCTGGCGGCGGCGTGACCTGAACGTCGCGGGGCGGCTGCTGCGCGCCCGGGCCTAGCGCCCTGAGGTGGCTCGCCTGACGAGCACTGACCAGCCAAGCACAGAAATTAGTCACGCACACGAGATCTCTGCATCATCCACACACCACTTTCGTACTTACATCTGCATCGGTTTAATCAGGGTACCGCGTTTTCCTCTTGACTTCTTCTTTTTCGCTTTCTTTTTTGCCATATTCGTAGGCAAGACCAACAATAAATCCAAATACAACAGGAAATCACAACACAGCACAACACAACACAGATGACACGCGCGGTGGTAGCGGTAGGACGCGGGGCGTTGGGCGAGGGGCGCGGCGCGGCGCGGCACTTGTCCGTGTGCGGGGATAGCGCACGCAGCTCGACTCTTCTCGAGATGTTCACTCCGCGAGGTAGCCGAGAGCACTGAGGCTCACTTCCCCCCCAAAAGCAGAAAAATCGGACAGAACTGCGAGTTACGTGGATATGCGTGTTGTTTCCGTCCGAGAGCGAGTGTGACCTAAAAGCTATCCATAAAACAGTCCCCCCC
>NW_026267196.1:1555391-1563200 GCF_000697945.3 Frankliniella occidentalis
GGGGGAGGGAGGGAGGGGCTCCCTGTGTGCCATGGCACGGGGTGGCTGTGTACATCCGCTTTGCATCCGACCGGGCCTTCTGCTATGGAACTTTTGGCTGTAGTGGTTTGTTCTGGAATGTCGAGTTGATGCGTCCGATTGGCTGGAGGATGGGCGCGCAGCCGTGAACAAGCTCGCCGTGTGGCTGTGGTCGTTGCGTCACTCGCACCTCATTCCCGCTGAGAGGCGCGGTGGCTGCGGCTGGCTGGTCCAGGAGGACTGATCGGAGGCTGAAGGCTGCTGTGCGAGGCGATGGTCCCAGGTGCCCGCAGGTGCCCGCGCCCCACAGGTGTCCAGGTGCGCCGCTGATTGCCTCTCACGCACTTCCGGCTCCGACCGCACGGACCACATCGCGCTGCCGGTGCTGCTGCTGCAGCTGCCGCAGATGCGCTGCCTTTGCTGCTCCTTGCAGCTGAAACCATCCGCGTGTGAATGCAACGAGAGCAAACCACCGCCGCACCGCAGCAGGCTAGTCCTCTCGCGAAACCTTCACCACCGCCGCCACCACCGCCGCCGTTTGCGTGTCTGAACGCAGTCGTCGCGCCCGCGGCTTGTCTCTGAGGCTATCCATTTGCCTGTCGCTGCTCCTCTGCAATCAGCAGCAAATGCAGCGGTACGATGCGGCAGCGCCACGGCGGCGGCGCGCGCCCCTCCGCCACACGTTACGCATCCTCCGGCCGCGGGGCGTCTTCCCCTCGGGGCACAGCGGCGGCGGCACGGCGCAGAGGAGCCTCGCGGAGCACGCGGAGCACGCCAAGACATGGAGCCATTAGCGATTTTCGCTGATTGCCGCCGCTTGGCGCGGCTCGACGCTGCTGCGGGGCCACACAGGAGTGACCCTCAGCCGTCGCGCCGGCCGGCCGGGCACTCCCAGCAGCAGCAGCAGCAGCAGCAGCAGCATCAGCGGTGCAGCAACTGCAGCAGCAGTGCAGCAGTAGTAGTGCAGCAGCTCGCGAGCACTGCTGCAGTAGTGGGTCATGGTGGCGGCCAGGGTGAGCAACGCTCAGCGTTATGCAATAACTGCATGCGACCGGCTGAATGAATCAATGTTGAGCGAATGAATGAATGAATGAATGAACGGAGGGAGGAAGGAAATAATCAGAGTTCCAACAAACTTGCTGTGGGAAAGCAGAAAAGTCGGGAAGAAAAAAACAAAACATGCCATCTCTTAACTTTATTTAGTGGAATATAGACGGTTAGTTTTTTTTGGAAAAGTTAAAGTCAAGGTAATTTATTTGTTTATTTGTAAAACTCGGTAAAAATTTTGGTCTTTTAAAAACCGAAAAGTCGCGGGGAAAAGACTGGAGAGAGACACAATGTGGGTTCCGTAGCAATGAATGGGGAGGCTCGGTGGAGGAGGTCTTTTAAAAACGGAAAAAGTCACGCGAAAACGATCACTGGAGAGACGCAAATGTGCGGGTACCATGGAAATGAATGGGCAAAATGAATGGCGGGAGGGAGGCTCGGGTGGAGGAGGATTAGCAAACGATTTCTAATGAGGCGGAGAGCGGGACGCTGCGGGACGGGCATGATGGACGGGGTGCGCGCTGAGGCCGACGGCTTGCACTTTACAAATGGCGCGTGTAACAAGGTAGCGCGCGCGCTCTCTCACTCTCTCGCACCCACTCACCCTCCTCCCACGTCCGTCCGCACCTCTCTTGCTTTTCGCTCTCTCTCTCTATCTTTCCCCCTCCCTCTCTCTCTCTCTGCTTCTCACTCTTCTCTCGCTCTCTCTCTCTCTCTTTCTCTGCCGTGTGTGTACGGCGAGCGCGACCTGGCCGGTCGTGGGCGCGACACCGCGACCGACAGTGGCGTCACCGGGGAGAAGGGGAGGGAAGGGGAGTCTATATCGCCTCGACAAGGGCTGTGTGTGTACTGGAGGTAGTCTAGTGTGTGTAGGGCACTGATGCTCATCAGAGTAACCCTCTCGTTCTCTCGCTCTCCTGCTCGCCCATCCCTCATTTCACTCCCAACTGCTTGAGGGGGGGGGGGGGGTAGAGCCAGCAGCAGAGAGACACTTTGGGCAGCCGCCAGGCTGGACCAAGGAGGCGGCTTGCGGCCGGCCCGGGCGAGACCCAATTTGTTGGCTCCGATGTAATGACATGGCCGCTCGCATCTGCATATTTCTCTTCTTGCCGGCCCCGCCACGCCACGCCCTGCTACGCTCCGCCACGCCAAGCTCTCCCCCTAGCAGTCGGAGTCAGTTGCCCCCACGCACCACACACACACACGCACACACACGTGCGCGGAGGCCTGTAATGCGCGACCTTAAACGCGTGAATTTGTGTTGTGCGCGCCTTTTATACGGCGCGGGATTTGAAATTGGTGGCGCGCGTGTGTGCGTGTGTGCTGCGTGTGCTGCGTGTGTCGGCGCGTGCGGGTGGGGTGGTGTGCGTGGTGGCCGCGCCCACACTCTGCTGTGGCGGCGGCGGCGGCCCGCTTACCGTCGGGGTGGGCCGCCCGTTAGAGCCTGCACAGCATTGTCTTAGCGCGCCGTTTGGCCGCCGTTGGCTCGGCCGTTGGCACATCCCTGTGACGCGAGGTAAATCACTTGAGAGGAGATGACGCCCCGGCGGACGCGGCGCTGCGTGCCGAAGGAGGACTTCCCCGCCGCCCGCCGCCCCCACTCCTGCCCCCATCCAAAGGGCCTGGCGCGTCTCCTGACCGGGGCGAGCGAGGGATTTGCATTGAAAGGTAGTAGTGGACCAGTTTTCCCATTCGTTCGTGCAAAGGGCGTGATCCTCCCGGGCGCGGCTGAAAAAAAAGAAGAGGCAGGAGAAGGGCCGCCGCCATTGTAGCGTCTTTGCCGTTGTTTACTCCTCGAAGGATGTCGACAGCAAAACAATTACGTACCAAAGCAAACTTCTCTCCTTTGGTTTTTGCATGGGGTGTGCTGCTGACCTCTCACCAAAAATTTTCCCTACAAACTCTTTCTTTTTTTTAGGCGCGCCTAATTTTTATTTCAGTCGGGCTCATGCTAGAACCCGCTGCTCGCTCGCTCCAAACTGAAGGCTTGCGCGACGACGCCGTTGTGTTTCGCTCGCCGCACGATGGGCTCCAGTTCCAGGTTCCAGAACTCGTCGCTCATGCACTAGACCTGCTCCAGGAGGCGTGCTCCGGGAGGCGTGCTCCAGGCCATGAGATGGAATCCGCAGAGCGAGCTTCCAAGCTGCTCTGGTCGGGGTGCCCGTGTATCATCGGCAGAGTGCCCGTAATGGCCGCCGTATCAGTCGGGCTTGGGAGGCTGCGGGCCGCGGGGGACAGAGTGGCGCCTGGTCCAAGTGAGTGAGCGAGTGAGCGAGCGAGCGAGTGCGCAGGAGAGAGAGAAAGTTGTAGACATCGGTCTGCTCTCGTGCAGGAGGACCTGTCCTTCCCTCCCTTGACGCCCCAACAAAAATTATAATCTGTGCCAACCATAATTCAAGCGAGAATTGACACGCCATCATTAATGCATTTATAAGCTTGACATTTAAAATTATAAACTCCTTACTTTTCGTTGCCAAATGGCATAAACATTGTGTTACCTCAATGTTCCCTGAACTAAATGCTCTTTAGTTTTCTACGGCGTAATGGGCTGCTTCCAGTACGCCATGGACAAGCTTACTACATTGAAGTTAAAGACGGAGGTCAACCTATATTTTCGAGGGGAATTTTTCGTTCTGTCCTCGCCGGTTACAAACAAAGCATCCGCGTAAGCCCTTGCTGAAGTTGAAGGTACACAAATCCCCTAGGAGCCGCCTTGCTCCGCTGTGTGTCGGGCCGGTGTGTGCGTGCGTGTGTGCGCGCGCGCTGGCTGGCAGTGTTCTCGACGCGGCTCCGCCCAGCACCAAGTGCGTTGGCGATCTAGCGAGCGGAAGTGGGGTAAGCTGAGGCAGAGAGGCCGCCGCCGGGCCAGCAGCAGCAGCAGCAGGCCGGCCTGGAGGCTGCGCGGCCGGCGCGTGCTGGAGCGGCGGCGGCCGCGGGTTCCTCCCCTGAGGAGAGTACCCGGGCCCACGCGACCTGGTGTGGGGCGCGGCTAGAGAGATAGAGACATTAGGTTGTCGCGGTCGTGTGCCTGGCGCGGCCGCCCGGCCCCCTAATGTCCCCCATTGGCGTGTCACTGTCGTGGGGCCCGGCCCTGCCCGGCCTGCTATTTGGGCCCCCCGCCCCGCCCGATGCCGGTGCCCGCCGACACGCAGGCGGTGAATGTCTCGATAGGTTAGCGATACCTGGGCTGCCTGCGCCTGGGCTGCCTGCGCCTGGGCTGCACTGCGCTCTCCCTGCCTTAATGACCGCCCTGCCCGCGGTGCTTGGCGGCGTTCGCTGCGATGGGATCTTAGAGGGCGTATCAGGCCAACGCAGCGCGGGAAGGCATTTTAAAAGGCGAATGTAAGTCGCGGGCTGCTGGGCTACTTGGTTGTGTGTTCGGTTGGTGAGGTGTGCGGCCAAGTGTGAGAACGTCCCCGCGAGTCGCGGCTCGATCTGGCCGCTCCGGCCGTGGCCGCGGCCCCCGCGCGTCCTGTCGCGGTGAGCTATGGATCCTGCGCGCGTGGCGCGGCCGGCGGGGCCTCTCGGCCGGGGCGGGGCGCGACGCGCAGTGCAGCAGGCCCGCGGGAGCAGCTGCCGCCGCCGCGGCCGCTGCTGGCCCGATTGCTGATGCCATTTCGCGAAAGAAAGTTAGAACAAGGTCAGTGAGGTTACCGTTTAGTCCCTGCCGCCGCTTACTCCCACTGGCGCCGGGGCCCGTGCCAGGGCGGCGCGGTGCAGGAAGTGAGCTCTATGCGATTCCCACGCGCTGCGCCCCGCCACGCCCCGCCACGCCCGGCTTTGGCTGTCATGTGAGCGCGCCCCGCGACACGCCGCGGCAGTAGAGCACATTCATTGTTTCGCCTCGGCCGGGCTGCCGCCTGTGAAGCGAATGGCTCTCAGCTTCGCGCAGCAGCGCCGCGTCGTGCAGGGGAGTCACAGGCCGGGGCCGGGACATGGCAGCCTCTCCTCTGCACGACGCCGCGCTGCCGGGATGCACTCGGTGGGTGTCAACGTGCAGGTGCACCTCGACGGCCAGGTACTGTCTTTGGGGCCACCGCCGTCGTGCTGGTGTGCTTGTGCCGGTTTGTGCACCTCCACGATGACGTGCATGTGTGCACCCCCGCGGTGTTGTGCTTCCAACCCCCTTCGATGTCGTGCTTGTGCACCCCTGCGATGACGTGCTTGTGTGCACCACCGTGATGTTGTGTGCCTGTGCACCCCCTGCCCTGACGACGTGCTTATGTGCACCCCGGCGCGATGACCTGTAGAGTCCCGCCATGGCGTTCTGGTGCAGCACCCCCAGCAGCGGTGCCCGCGCGCGTCGAGGTCTCCGGCCCCGCCCCGTGGTCCGTGGTGGCTGTACAGCCGCGTGCGCGATAGCCATCGTTTGGCCGGCGGGTCCCCGGCAGGTCCCCGGCAGGTCCCCGGTGGCAGGGTCGGCTTTACCTCGCCGCCGAGGTTTCTTCCCCGTCTGCGTCTATTTCAGTCACTCAAGGCCCATTCATTGGCGGCCCGGAGCTCGCGCTCGCCACGTAACTCCCGGGGGGCGCGCCGCACAGCGCTGGTACCGTCGCGATTATCTGCAGCGGCGCGACAACGGCGGCCTTGGCGCCGCCAGGCTCATCTCCACCTACCGTTACGTAATTCGCGAATGGCACTTGACTTCCCCGCAGCAGCAGCAGCAGCGGCGGCACATTGTGTTGACACCAAGGCTGAAGTGGACTGACTGATGTGTTGCCTGCACTGGCGCGCGGGGCGGGGCGACTGACGCGACCGCCCCTCCCGTGTCGCGCGTCGTCGGCGACCTGAGCGCCGCTCTTGCGTCCCCCTCCCTCCCCCTGCCTCCCGCCTGTCCCGCATGTACATACTAAGAAGCAACACACCCACCACTACTTCATCTCCTTTCGGATGCCCGCGAATGAAGCCCCTCAAAGAGTCCCTTTAGAATACCTTCCCCGGCGAGGGAGATTGAGATTGCCACAATAAGGGCGGCGGCCCCGTGTGAGCCGAGCGGGATGCGTTCGGGGAAAACGTTGTGTTGCAGCATTCCGCCGGGGATTAGAGAAGTGCCGTCATCACAACACGCTCATGCATGAGCCGGTGCAGGAGGAGCCACCCGCAGTGTTTGATGAGGCGATGGCCAGTGGTCGCGGGCGCGCAAAAATGTGCACGCAGACAAAATCAGTTCAGGAAAATTAGGAGTGAGTTTACTTTCATACTGTTTCGAAAGTATCTTTTTAAAGCGAAAAAAGAAAGAGTTGTAACTTAAAACTTCTCTTCAGTGCCGCCGGATACCATTCTCCGGGACGAAACCTTTTGAACCTGGAGACACAATAACATTTTAAATGTCGATATTTTCTTCTTTTTTCTCCATCAGGTGAAACATTCTGATTTTTTTTGTTTTCCTTCTTGCCAAAGCCCGCTTCTTTTTTGTGCAAAAGGCGGGGGCTCTTCTCTTCCAGCTGGCCGCCCTCTCCTCCCAGTCTTTATCTTCACCCTCTCGAGGGGAATGGTCTTTTTTTTCCGCTTTTTCGTGCTAATCCGGTCCGACTGTGTCAGCTCGCATCACTGCGCGGCCAGAGGGGCGCGACCTTCGCTTTGACAAGGAGCCGCGCGAGGACCCGACGCAATGCGACCACCACCACCCCCCACCCCCTTCCCCTTTTCCAGGGCGAAATAATCTCGAGTGCACCTTGAGTGCCTTTCTGCGAGTACTACTCCAGGGTGCCTGCCCTCCTGCATGCAGCAGGAGGTGAACGCACTGTAAGAGGATTCCAAGGCGCGAAAACGGAGTGGGTTCTCCACTGGTTCTGCTGCTCTGCTGCTGCTGCTCGGGCCTGCGCCGCGCCGCCCCGCCACGCCCCGCCACGCCCCGCCACGCCGCCGCTCTGCCGGGGCAATTAGTAATCAATCAAGGGATCGGCCCGAATCACAGGCTTCATCAATCAAAACACAGAGGGCGCCGCGCGCGATCGGCCCGTGAGATCTAATCGGGCGGGGATGACTTGCCACGGCGCGCCGCGGGGAGGTCACCCTGGTCACCCCGACGGGGTCCAGGTCAGCCGCCCTGGTGGTCACCCTCCTTGTGAACCGCCTGTTCTCCTGTCCGGTCCGTATGGCGTCTATACGGCGTCCGCACCCTTGCCTCGTACGCACCCCATAACCTCCACACTTTGCCGCCCGCCCAAACGATCGGTAAAGCTCTATGACCTTGCGGTCGATTCGGCCCTAAACGCTTTGTTTATGACGTGTAGCTGCAAAAGGAAAGAGGGCAGCAAATTGCTGTTGGGTGCGTGGCTCGGCCGGCTGCGGCCATGGCGGCGGCGCGAAGGGGGTTTAGGGCTCATCGTGCGCGGCCGTTTCGTCTCTTTTCCTTTTTGCGCGCACCTGGGCCGAGAGGCTCGCATAATGGCGCTGCTGCCGGAGCCGATCGGTAGCCGCTGCCCGCGCTTTGCTTTGCAGATATTACACAAAGTTTCCAATGATCTGGTCCGACTGACCAGCACTAATGACAAGTTATTCATATAGCGACTTATTCTGTTTGGTTTTATAATCTTAGGCTATGGGAAGTTCTTCGTAAAATCATTTTTCATGAGGGATTTTTTTTCCGGGATCCAGGGCTTTGGTGAGGCAGCCCGCCGACCTGACGCCTTTGCCGCTATTCCATGTAATCATTTTGTGCAATTTCTAATCAGCCCTTGCATTCACACCTCGTTTGCATAATGTTACCCCGTATGAACGTGAGATAGAGGTTCGGCTCTG
>NW_026267196.1:1563825-1570003 GCF_000697945.3 Frankliniella occidentalis
GGACATTCACACACGCCTACAAGTGTGCGACATTCACACACCTAGAGCAAAGGGTTGCCGGAGCCCTCGCCCCGGGGCGCGCCCGGCCGGGCCCAACATGGCCGCGGGCGGGGGGGGGGTGCAGCGGAGATGTGATGTGCTGGCGTGTTGCTGCGTGCGCTTCGTGTCGCCAGCAGACACTGTAGAGGGACGAAAAACATTTTGATGAATATCTGGCTGTGGTGCGCGCCGAGAGCTGCCGCTGCGCCATCACTCAACAGCATCGCGTGCGTGTGAAACGCGTGGGTAGTATGTATAGAGAGTTTGAAGTGAGATAGGTGCGCGACGAGCGCCGTTGTCGAGTCGAGCTGTTTCAAAGATGGTACATGCAATTTCTACAGAAAGTGAATAACAAAGTACCTAGCCTTATTTGTGAAATTTTAATAATAAATCAGAGGACAGGAAAAGTAGAAAAGGATCACGCTGCCAGAAAGACAGTACAGGATGCACTAGAAAGTTTTGCCTGATCGCGTTCTGTGCTGTGGTAAAAACTTACGTCTTATGCAAGCAAGTACTGTACAGTGCAGAAACCTCGACAGATGTGCCTCTTTCTCTACTATAGGTGTCCTTAATATTTCTGTGCTTTAGAAAAATATTTTAACAATGTTAGACACCTTTGTTTTATCCGTTAAAACTGGAGCAATTACATAATCTTGAAAAGGGCCGATGAGCGATGGCGGTCTACGAAGAGCTCTGCAGGAAGCTAGGTCAGGTGGTTGGCGGTTTCCCACACCATTGTAATAGCGCCGTGTGCCGTGCGCATGAAATTCAGATAATTTCGTGTAAACACGCCAGGCAGGCACCTGTTTTGTCCAGCGCGTTGTTCGCTCCTCCTCCCCCTCGGCGGTTGGCTGGCTCGGCTGCCCTTGCTCCGCTTGGCCAGCGCGATACGACGGTTAAACCACAGTCCGGCCGAGCAGCGCCGAGGCAGATGCTCTATCATGACACCTCCGAGATAATAAAACCCTTGAAGGTGGGAGAGGGGAGGGGGGCAGGGGTCTGGCGTTCATAAATAAAAGGGTTGATCTGAGAAATGACATAGTTATGAGGGTTTGGCGCGGAGCGGGGCGGGGCGCGGAGGCAGCGGGGCGTGTCCGGCGCGCAGGTGGCGTAGCGTAGCCGTGTGGTGGTGGCCGACGACGTGCTCCACCGGCCCCCCAGCACCTTGGAGCAGCAGCTCCCCGGGGAGAGGCGTTGTTGCCTACGCCATCGGGAGCAACCTGTCAGACTCTCCTGGATATAATCTCTCCTGAGTGATTCACATTTCAGTTCGTCTTAGTCACCCGTTTTCTGCCAAGACGATAGCGTTTGCCAAGACCGAATCAGCCCCGCCCGCCCGGGCCCCGCCTCTTCTCAATTAGCTGAAAAGGGGAGGAGGGGTTTTATTCTGCATTTACCTAATGGATCATGGATCTCACTCTCGAGAACATGAAATCGCTTTTTATTTGTACCTGTTGCTGCTGCTGCTACATGTTCCTCAATATACGAATTTTATTGTATTTTTTTTTTCTCATATGCATTCCGGGAAAGAATCTAGGAGGAATAAGGCATGCACCCCAAGGCAGCAGCGGTATGAATTTTTATCGATGTTGTTCTTCTTTTTATTTTTTATGCCTACCTGACCCCACCCCGCGCCCCACCCTCCGCCACTCCCCACCGCCCCCGGCTACACGGCTACTCCTCGCACGGAACCCCCTGATTACCCCCACTACTCTCGGCCACCTGAGCGGGGGCTTCCACGAACTGCAAGAACGTTGTGTGGTGTGTGCCGGCCAAGGGTTGCAATCGGGTTGCAACCGGGTAGAGGACTGGAAGCTGGATAACTTTGGCCAGTACTGCTAAAAGTCCACACACCAAGTCGAAAATTTCGTGTACTGCGAATATATTCAAATAGTTAATATTACTAAATACCAGTGAATATCACTGAATAGCAGATTGAAAATTCACAATGACTATTGATAAATATCGATGAATATCGATGAATACTGTTGCAAATTTAAATGCTCTGAATATCTTGTTAAATTCGAAGTTGATGCCCCCTCGGTCAACAGAGCTCAGGTCAGGAGAGCTGTTCGAATCAGCATGTAGAGGGGAACAAAGCAGATACTCTTATTAGGGGGTGAAGGATTGGGAGGGGGAGGGGGGGTACTTTTTCATGAGTCTGGTGGCTTAAAAAGCACATTTTTCATTATTTTGACTAGTATCCCCTACACATCGGATTGGAGACCCAAGTGCATGAATAATGTCGCACACTTGTAGGCGAATGGACGCCATTTGTGCACATAGAGGCTGAAGTGTGTAAATTTCAAATTTCAAATGAAAATTCAATTGTTTACTCTCTGAAGTGAACGAACGGGCACTTACCCAACTGCAAATGTGCGAATGGACATTCACACACGCCTACAAGTGTGCGACATTCACACACCTAGAGCAAAGGGTTGCCGGAGCCCTCGCCCCGGGGCGCGCCCGGCCGGGCCCAACATGGCCGCGGCCGCCCTAATGACCGGGTCCCATACGGGGCCCAGTCAATTACCCCGTGTTATTCTGTCGCGACTAATAAAACGCGCGCCCAATTTTGGGCGTCTGGGGGCTGCGCTTTTATATGTATTGAAGGTGTTTCATCAGATTACACGAGCGGCCATAGGGCGGGGCGGTACACGTATGTGTAGCGACGTAGGTACACTGTTGGGCAACGCGCGGCCGACGCGTCCTGCGGAGGAGACAATAATTGTAAGGGTTCGTGGAAATCCTTTTGCAGGGCGAGCAGGGGATTAAGGTGGAGTGCTGCTGGCCTGCAGCGATCCCCTTCCCATCGTATGGTGTCTGCATTGTGGAGCGTGTGTGTGCGTTTGTGTTCTTTTTTTTCGGGGTTTGGAGGGGGGGGGGGCGAAAGAATTGCGACTGGAAACGCTGGATTTTTGGTTCTGCCGAGGTATGGGTTTTGGGTTATATTAATTAATTTATACAGTGACTTTGGAGAAATTTTAAATCTCTGTATTGGATTTATTTAAAACCTATCGGGGCAGAACATGTCACAGAAAGAGAGACGCCTAAAACATAGCCGCCCCCTCCTTCCCAAAATAGGTGTTTGTACAACGAGTTGAAGTGAGTTGAGCGCGCGTATTCGTAGGTTGGCAACGAGTTGGCTAGTGGAGGACCCTCGTCCAAAACCGACGCTTTCAGGCAAATAAGCACCGGGACGCCGATGATCCCTCGCCGGCCACATCAGTGGCTATACTGCACCGTATGCACGCGAGCGGGCGGGTTGCCTATCGTCACGGCGCCTTCACGCCTGCGGTTCAGTATAACTAGAGAAGTGGACGGAACGATTCAGCGGATTCAGCCGATTCAGCTGCCTGGTTCATAGATGAAGCAGAGGATTTATCGCATAATGACAAACACTAATGAATGTACCGGGAGAATCAATCAGATCGGGGCCCAGGCACATTTTTGCATGAGACGTAAACTTTTTTATCTGTCTGGAAAACGGCTCGTCTCAACAGAGAGTTTCGGGTGACCTTCTGAAAGCTGCCCTAAATGCCCTAGATAGTATGAGTTTTCTGCCCGTCCCGTTCCCCTCCCCCAGCCGGTATACCGCCCGCCCCTGCTCCGGGCCTCTCTCGGGGTGCTCCGGGGCTCCGCGCCGTACCTAATGGCCGTGGAGGTGCGCGACCCGCACCGTTTAGGCTCAAAGTCCCCGGCGCACCGGCCGCGCGTCCCGCCGGACCTTAATAATCATCACACCGGGCCTCATTTGGCCATCGGACCATCGGACCTCGGGTAGTAATCGATCGCTATCTCCTTGGCGCGTCCCGGCCCGGGCACAAGGCCGGAGCCAGGTGCGAACCGAATTGAATCTTACGATATGTTAATAACTATTTTTTGAGCCGGCGTTCGCGGAGCTGCCCTCTCTGTTCGCATGAGGTTGGTTTATGTTTGGGACGCGCGCGGTCTCCCCTTGGCTCTCCCTCCCCTTTATTCTCTTCTTATCTCAAAATTAATTCGCAAACGAGTCTCTCTCTCTCTCTCTTGTGGGGCGGCGCGGTAGCAGCTGGACTGTCGGGTGGGTCGGTCGGTGGGCATCGCCAAATTCAAGGCAATGGAAGTATTTATTCGCCCGTTTGGTCCGTCCCGTCGGCTCGGTTTAAGGTTTCGGACGGAGAGCGGCGGCCGCCCGACCCCCGACGTACGGCCGTGTCGTGCGTATTGTCAGCTCGGCGGCCTTAGGGGCCTCAGGGTGACAGCAGAATGCGTTGGGCCCTTTGTCACCACCTGGAGCCCCGCAGCAGTAGCCCTTAGCTGTCTCTCCCTCTCTCCCTCCCTCCTGCTGCAGGCAAGCCCTATTATTCTTGCCGAATCGCGCATTTTCCAAATATTTGCGTGTGTGGACTGGATGTGCTTTCGCTCTCCCTAATGTATTCCCCGCTGGCGCAAAAACAAAGGCGTGACCCTCTGACTTTAGCAGTGCTGAATATTCAAATAAGTGCCCAAAAATTCCACTAAAAGTAAACATTTGTGATTTTTGTTTCAAGCTCTAACTCAGGACTTGTTTCTCTATGCTCTAACTCTAAAGGTGCAATGTTATTTTGTCCCTTCTACCTTGTGTTCTCCTGTGCGACCACCGCCACGGCGCCCTTCACAATGTGGTTAACGGTGCACGGACACCCATTTCCTACGTAAAGGGCTTGTACCCCGCGCATGCTCCACGCACTACCGCGATATCCCTGCTGCCTTCCAATCCTCGATCGCGATCCCGATGTGCGAATCTCGCTGCTGGAAACAGAGTACAGTCATGAGCCCTAATTTCGGACAAAATTGGCTGTTTTTCGTGTGCTTCGTGGACACTTGATTGAGTATGAAAAATCTGTTGAGATTGGAGGTACTGTGGGTCAGGACCTATCGAATGACCCCCATATTGAATGTATAGCTCAACATGGGCAGCCAGTGTAGCCCTTTAAGTGCTGTCCGAAATTAGGGAGTGAAAGTGCTCTAATTCCGGACACATGCCCTAATTTCGGACAAATAGGTTATTTCTCTCCGAAAAACCACAAAAACACCATTTTATGATACTTAGGAGATGCCGACAACATTAGCGTGTGAGCGGTGTGTTTGTGTGTGTGAGTAGGGGGGGGGGGGGTGTCCGAGCACAGCTTTACAAATACATTTGGAAGGAAAAGCGAAAAAAGCATTTACGCTTACGCTTTTCCTTACTTTTGGCCCCCTATTGCCGAGGCAATTTGATAGTCACGACTTTTTCCAGTTGTGACCGGGCAACCACCTAGTCGGTCAACCCATCCCACGAAAAAAAAAAATTTTCCGACCCAAACTTGTCGAACAGAGGCTGCCGAAAACGGGCCCGGAGCCGATTGGAGCAGGCGACCCACGGTTCATCCCATTTCCCGGGTCCCAAGGGCTAAAATGCGATTTTTTTGTCATATTCCTTACATTTGAGTTGAGACCCACACAATGACACTAATTTTGATCAAAAAGTCAGCATATTAGGGATCGTCAAATTTTCTATACCCTTATGCCCATTGTCGTTTATAAACGACATACGTACAGTTTTTCTCGTCTCCTGACGAACCTATGTGAGTGAGACCCTATTATCGTGCAAGTGGTCGGCTTCAGTAAGAATTAAGGTACCTCGGAATAATTTTTTCGAAGTGATCCGACCAATGGGTCTTACTTGGGTCACCTCCGAAAACGTTCAATTTCACCATTTGCCTTTTTTGCGTGTTTCTTGACTTTGAAGGCTTATAGTTTTGGCAATAGAGGTCTCAGAACGTCGAGAGGGCCTTAGATCAATTCCCCGAAACCACCTCTATAAAAAGCAACCCTCGAAACCTGAGAAATGTCTAATGCATCCCGGTGATATCTGCGATTTTCCTCTATGTATTTTATAAACGACAAGGGCCTTTAAGGGTTAACGTAAATGCACCGCTCGTGACTGTGTGCGAGTGCGTGAGTGTGCTCAGGCTTCCCTTACCCCCACCCCATCTCAAATTACATTTTTACGAGCGTAGGATAGTAAACTTACCGAAAACGGTATTGCAAGTTAAAGAAAAAAAGGTGTCCGAAATTGTAGCACTTACATAAATTGGCTCATAAAAAATTAACGGTTTGGCTCAGGAACTTTTTT